>NC_058036.1:1529893-1737393 GCF_019176455.1 Solea senegalensis
GATCTATCTCCAGCGCTCTCTTACACAGAGGCTCTGCTTCCTTGTATTTGCCTCTCTTCCCATACAGGACAGCCAGGTTGTTGAGGGTGGCAGCGACCTGACGGACACAAAGAATACATTTAAATTTGAATATTTTCACTGGATGACGTGCTAACAGTAATTCTCTGCCCCAGCAGCAGCAGCAGCAGCAGCAGCAGCATCACAATGCCATTGATCTGGTGAGTAAGTAATCAATAAAAAAAGAAGGTGCAGGAAGAGAATGATTATGGTGCGCTGTAATCTGATCCCAGAGAAGTGGCGTGATGAATCCCCAACACATGTGCTCAGGAGGAAGGAGGCGATTCAGACCAGAGTCTGGTGGCCATGTGGACCGAGTAGCAGGAAGTGTGAGGGGGGGCCTGACGGTTTGAGAAGATGAAGAGGTGGAGAGCAGTGAAGGGGGAAGGGTTGTTTCTTTCTCTTGTGTAATCTAAAGTGGTGTGGAGATACTTGAGCTACGATACAACTCAGGAAAAGATACTCGGAATGAAATCAAGACTGGCTCAGATGACTTGACAAAACAACAGCTACAAGAGAGATGCTGGCAATTTAACATTTATTTATAATCAACATAACAAGCTAAACCAAACATAACCTATATCTGTAATCAGGTGAATCAGTTGTAAATGCAGGTGTATGGATGTGTGTGAGTGTAGGATGTGAAACTAAGAACAAAACAATGTGAGCTGCAGGACGCCAGGCTGGAAATGGTGAGAGAGCGAGCACGGCTGGACTGTTGGGCTTTTAAGGCACAGCCCCGCCTCTGTAGTAACTGCACACACCTGTGATGCATAGGCTTGATTGCCTGCCTGATTGCCTGTGTGAAACAAAGAGAAAGGGAGAGAGACACACCTACACAACCCCGGCCACTCGGGGTCGTCACACCCCCCCCTTAAGACGGGAACTCAAAAGAGTGACCGTCCCAACAAAAACCACCACCAAATATTTTCAATAATAACCAAATAATGAAAAATAATTACCCCCTTTTTTCTGCAGATCCCAACCCAAACTCACCCACTTGTCCCAGTACTCCGCAACCTGGTACCGGGAAGCCTATTTAAGAGACTGAAACATTGGCTGAGCAGGAGAGAAAATGCAGAGAAAAGTTAAGGGTCACAACAAAAAAAAACAACATGATCAACTGATCCCCTGACAAGGTTTTACTACTTCAAGGCAGAGGTGCCCGAGACAAGGCATCTGCTAGGACATTGTCTTGCCCTTTAATGTGACGAATGTCAAGATCATAACCCTGAAGAAATAACGACCATCTGACGAGTCTCTGGTTTGGGGATCTAAAGGAACCCAAAAATGTCAGAGGGTTGTGGTCTGTATAAACCACCAGGGGTGCCGTTCCTCCAATTGGACACGCTGTGACTCAGGCAGATGAGCTAATGAAGAGTCCAGGTTGCACAAAGAATCAGAGTTTTTCAATCTGCCACTCACCAAACTGTCATCAGGCTCAGGAACACTGTCTAGTGTTTCGGTTACGCTCCAAGTGTCCACAGCCAGCACTGGACCCACGTCACCCTTTATGGTACTGTCACCTTTCAAACGCTGATAATACGGCTTTAGCAGGTTAACATGGTACAGATGAGAAGACTTTCTTCGACCTGGTGTAGCTATAAGATAATTCAAATCAGAGACCTTTTCTATTACTGTATAAGGGCCAGAAAATTTAGCTTGGAAAGGTGAAATAACCACCGGCGTCAAAGCCAGGACCTGATCCCCAGGACTAAACTCATGGCGCTCTGTACCCCGATCATAATGAGCTTTCATTTTGGTCTGAGACTGCCCCAGTTTCTCTTTAGCCAACATCCCTGCCACAAATAACTTGTGTCGAAACCCATTTACAAAGTCGATCAAATTTCGTGGAGCTTCAGTGGGAACCAACCCCATTTTCAGCGCTGTCAGCGGTCCGCACACAGAGTGCCCAAATACCAAGTCATTCGGGCTAAAGCCCGTACTCTCATGCACTGCTTCTCTTGCCGCTAACATTAACCATGGGAGACCTTCCTCCCAGTCCCGATCTAATTCCGTGCAAAATGCACGCAGCAATGACTTAAGCGTTTGATGGAACCTCTCTAATGCGCCTTGGCTTTGCGCATGATATGCAGTGGACCGATTATGGCGAACCCCCAGTGTTTTCAACACCTGAGCAAACATGTGTGAGCAAAAATTAGACCCTCGGTCACTTTGTATGACTTTTGGTATCCCAAACACTGAGATGAACTGAGAAAGTGCTTTAACAACAGATTTAGTGGTGATGGATCTAAGTGGATAAGCAGCAGGGTAACGAGTGCTTTGACACATTACCGTTAACAAATACTTGCAACCTGACTTAGCACTAGGCAATGGACCAACACAGTCTATAATCAGATGCTCAAAGGGCTCACTTACCGCAGGAATAGGCTGCAAAGGTGCGGGTTTTATGCTCTGATTCGGTTTGCCGGTCAGCTGACAGACATGACACGTCTTCACATATGCAGCCACATCCTTCTTGGCACGCGGCCAAAAAAAATGTTTGAGGACATACGAGTAAGTTTTACGCACCCCAAAGTGACCACTTTCATCATGTGCTGTTTTTAAAACTAGCGACCGAAAATCTTGCGGCACCACAACCTGAAACACAGGCTCACCCACAACGTCTCCATCACAAGGTAGCCATTTACGGAGTAAGAGACCATCCTGAACAAAATAGGCTTGAGCTACCTCTTCCATCTGACCACGCAGCAAAACTTGATCCCACAACGTGGACAGCGAAGTGTCAGATTTTTGTGCTTTAACCCACTCATCTTTTGACACAAGTGAGAGCAAATCAAACGGCACTGGTTCTCCAGATACTTTCACCTCTCCAGCAGAGGACACAGACTCACGGCTACTCTGAGCGCGCGTCATGGCACAAACAGGAAAAACCTGCAGCGTTGAACTGTCAGATTCCACCTCTAACGGTTTGGACACAACCACAGGTGACGGAGGACCACTAGGCCAGACTCGGCCGCCACAGACGTCATTCCCCAGAATCATTGAGACACCTGGCAAAGGTAACGCTGGACGTACACCCACAGAAAACACACCTTTAACAAGGTCACAGTCCAACTCCACATCATGTCGCGGCACTGGTACAAAGCCTAGCTCCATACCACGCATCACAATGAAATCACCCGATTGTGTATCATTGGAAAATGGAAGCACCGACTGCACAATGAATGAGTGTCTAGCTCCTGTGTCACGCAAAACTTTAATATTAACGCACTCGTCACTGCCTACCAAGGACACTCGTGCGTCAATAATAAAAGGTTCAAACCCAGACCTGTCACTGTCATCCACAATTACGGCCTTGTTTCGTCCGCTTGTGCACAACATGGCCGGACCTGGGGTAAACGCATTTTTATTTTTTAACAAAGGGCATCGATCTTTCCAATGACCCTCTCCACTGCAAAAATGACACACATTGGAACGTTCAGGGCGCACAAAAGCTGGCGTTCTCTTAGTCGGCGTAGGTTTAAAAAATCTGCGGCGTGTAACGCCGCCATCACTGCCTTCGAACCCCGCTCCTGCACGCATCTCAATGAAACTACTCTTGTGTGTCAAAACAAAATCATCTGCTAACTCGGCCGCTCTAAGTGCTGTAGCTGGATCCCTCTCATTCAAATAGGCAGTTACGCGCTGAGGAACAACATTTTTAAACTGTTCCATTACAATCAGTTCAGACAGATGCTCAAATGTGGTAACTTTTTGTGCGGCACACCAGCGGTGAAAGTGAGTCAATAAGTCACGCACAAATTCAACATTTGTCTGCTTATCCCCTTTAACCCAGTATCTAAACCGTTGGCGATACGCTTCTGGAACCAATTCATATGCTTTAAGGACAGTTGATTTTACAGATGCATATGTTAAACTGTCCTGTGCGCACACAGCCGAATACGCCTCCTGTGCTTTGCCCGTGAGGACACACTGCAACAGGAGAATTTTATCCGCATCTGCCCACTGTTTTGCCTCGGCTACACGCTCAAACAAAATGAAAAAAGTGTCTGGATCCCGCTCATTAAACTTTGGCACAAGGCGCAGACTCGCCGTCAGGTCTCCAGCCTCACGGTCGGCTGCAAACCCTGACGCAACAACAGACGTTCTATTGCGGTCAGAAACCCTCAGTTTAGTCCGCTCGACTTCTAATTGCAACTCCAAGAGCTCCCTTTGCTGCTCAAACGAGAGCACACCAGTCTGCCTCACCAACACCGGCTTCATCGAGGCCGCTGCCTCAGCAGGTTCTTTCTGCAACACACCTCTCTCAAACAAAGATAACAAAACAAACATTTTAAGCTCATCTTTAAGCAATCCCTCTTGTAACACTATATCATAGTACTCAGCAATTTCAACCAATTGATCCTTTTTACAGGAGTCCAGAAACACTGCACTGGGCGCTTCATAAAAAGCTGATAAACTGTCCATATTCACCCTCAGAGTCAGATCCTTACTGATAGACACAATTGAGCACACAAAAGCCACCCGGTTAATTCCCCTAACTGCCTAACCCAGATCTTACTAACCTTACCCTAGTCTTCATGCGGTTCTGCAGCGGGCTGATTAAGCACAAAACCTGCGGGACCACATGACCCCACGGAGTGCCCCCGAGAAGGTTGCCAAGGCAACCAACACTAGCCGCTCCCCACAACACTACAAAAAAAACAAACTGACACAATCCCAAAGGAGAAAGTGTCCTTAAGCCTACCGGGAACCACCGGACATGTGCATCGACTCAGTAACTTACCGACCTCTGACTGGTAAAAAGAACTCTCCCTGGCCTGCAAACAAATCAAACAAATTATTTACAATGGACGAGCCCCCATTTGTCAAGACTGGCTCAGATGACTTGACAAAACAACAGCTACAAGAGAGATGCTGGCAATTTAACATTTATTTATAATCAACATAACAAGCTAAACCAAACATAACCTATATCTGTAATCAGGTGAATCAGTTGTAAATGCAGGTGTATGGATGTGTGTGAGTGTAGGATGTGAAACTAAGAACAAAACAATGTGAGCTGCAGGACGCCAGGCTGGAAATGGTGAGAGAGCGAGCACGGCTGGACTGTTGGGCTTTTAAGGCACAGCCCCGCCTCTGTAGTAACTGCACACACCTGTGATGCATAGGCTTGATTGCCTGCCTGATTGCCTGTGTGAAACAAAGAGAAAGGGAGAGAGACACACCTACACAACCCCGACCACTCGGGGTCGTCACAGATTAGATTACAACTCTATGATGCTCACGGCGCCATGTTGGCAGGAAAAGCTGTGCTGGTTTTAAGCTGCAACGCTGAACGTCGCATTTTAAACAGAAGCTGAAACAATCAGAAATCTTGTTTTAATTCCTTAAAAACACTCAAACCGATGAATCGACTATCAAAATAGTCGATTCATTTAGTCATCGAAATAATCGAGTAATTGCTTCAGCCGTAGCATTGTTGCACTCTCTGTCGTGAAAACATCTGCAGAGAAGGAGAAACTTGCAATAAAAGCACGTAAAATTTAAATTCTCCTCAATATTAAGAAGATAAAGATGAATTTAGAAGAGTTATAAACGGCAGCTTCATTAAAAAGATTCACAACATGTCCGTTTAGATCAATACAGTCCTTTACTTTATACTTGACGAACTCGTATCAGCACATGTTCACACCGCCGACTATTAATAGAGAGCTAAAGACGTGAATATCAGCCAACATGAGCGTGTTTTGCTTCCAGCACGTACAGCTACAGATCACATGATACGACGACCGCAGCAGAGAATTAACATTAACAACAACATTAACAAATGAAGATGATGATGATGATGACAGAGGAAGAATGAGAGGAATCAAAGGAGGGTGAACTGGATATTCAAAGAGAATAATGTGAGTAATAAAGTCAGTAGATTGTGAACCAAGATGAGTTTTCCCTGAATAATAAAAATCACTTCCTTGTGGGGGAGAAGGATTGTGGTCTGGTGACAGGATGAGAGGGTGAGAGGGTGAGAGGTGGGAGGGGAGAAATGTGGAGGGCTAACCTCAGCGTGACGACGGTCCAGACAGTGGAGACACGAGCCTGCTGGGGTTCAGACAGTTAGTCCACCTCTGGTGTGTTTACAGGCTGAGCGCTAATGGATCTTTAATTATTTATTCATGAGTGACCATCACAGATGTCATTTAACAAAAATCCATAACATCTTAGTTTTAGTGCATTTAAGACGACGACAACAACAACAATGTTTTAACACTTCACTGACACAACGAGCTGTGGTGTTCATTAATCATTTATTAAGTTAATATGAACCTATTTTACTAAACTAAATTAAATCAATGTCAAAGGGAAAATCATCTGGATGATTTAAGATATCATAGATAAAGTTCTAATCTTAAATCTAATCTTAGTGGCACTTTATTCCGTATGTATTTTAATACATGTTCTTTTTATTTATTGTCAGATATAGCATTGGAATAACAGTTTTTGGCTCTAACCTAAAATAATAATTATAATCCAGCAGTAGCACATAACGGCTTGAAGCTTCCTACGAAGTAAAAGCTTACGTCACAATCAAAGAGGAGCTACATCCTTTTTGGTATACAAAGGCAACCGTAGTTCCCTGAAGTCCGAGGATTGTTACAATTCCCAATTTCACCACAAGATGTCACTGATTCTATCACACTGTGCCTTTAAAATTGAATATACCACACTTTAATTGCATTTGTGTAAAGGGATAATCACTTCACAATTAAATTCAGTTGGTTTTCGTAGCTTTAGTAGTTCCCCGAAGCACGTAGCGGAAGGGGGAGGTAAGTTTCCGAGTCTTTTCACCACTAGATGTCACTAATTCTATCACACTGTGCCTTTAAAATTAAATATACGACAAATAAGAATGTTTGTATAAAGGTACAAATGTTTTAAACTGTAGTTCTCTGAAGCACATGAGACAGGGAGAAGTGAGTGCCCTCCGTTGTTTGACGGCACTACTTCTTACAGTTGCATATTTTATTCATGTTTCTACGGCAACACAAAAGGACAAACCAGCCACAGAGTAAATCTCCTGTTTTCAAGTGTAAGTGTACTACTACATAAACAAAGAAGAAGAACATCCTACCATAGTTCCCTGAAGCTCTTGGGAAAGGTAAATGTGCAAGTCCTACATTTGTTAGATGACATCTTACATAATGGACCTTTATCGTCAGATACTACTAGTCAGGTACTACTACATAAACAAAAGAAGAAGAACATCCTTTTTGGGTGTGCAAAGGCTACAGTAGTTCCCTGAAGCTCGTGGGAAAGTTGGAGATAAGTGTGTTGAATGAATTCTTACATAATCTTTAATCAGTGCTGTTTGATGGTTGTGTACGTCCCTGTGGTTCAGGTAAAATGTGTGTTTGTTATTGTTTAACTGTCCAGAGCAAGAATAATAAAGTAAGTGTTGGAGGAGGACGATGGCACTCACAGCTGGATGGTCTCTGCCCAGAGTCTTCTCCCTGATGGCCAGAGCGTCATTCAGCAGGTTGGCCGCCTCCTTGTACTTGTTCTGGTCCCTGAGTCACACACAAAGATAAAAACAGACCGACTATGTCAACAATTTCAACTCAGGGCGACAAGGTCGGAACAGAGTCGCAGGAGTTCCCACAGTCACAGAGTCGTGAGAGTTTCTTTCGTTTCTTCGGCGACATCACATCAAAAGCATGAGCCGACTATTCAGCGGGTTAGACTTGTGTACATGGCAACAAGCCTGGCAAATTCTTGTGTGTCACTCTTTTCTTCCTCGCCTGGGAATTTAACACTCGACCCAGTTGTCGTGTTACTGTACTGTAAATCTTGTGTTTGCCCCGCGCTCCACTTCTGCCTTAAAGGCCGGGCCGTACAGAGCTCTGAGGGGCGGGTACCACTGTGACAAGGTCATTCCCGTGAGGGAGGATTTCTGTCGGTTGTGAAGGCATTTGGATTGTGCTGTGGCAGCACCAAGGTGATTAGCATTCTATTCACTGGTATCTACCAGAAACAACAACAACAGTCCTTTACTCTTTGTCACTAAGACGCTGCAAACTCCATTCAGGGAGTCGAGAGTGGCGTTAAACAGTCACAACCGTGGAATTGTGAGGATTTACAAGCTAACAAGAGACCTCCAGCACGGCTCAAAACACTGTTGTAGCTGTTGTAGCACAACGACACGTTAGCTCCTCCCGCTAACCTGTAGCTGCTGCCAACTAACAGCAACCACGGCAACCGCTTCTCTGAAATCACCGGTGTGGGAATATTTTGCGTTCCGCCGTTTAGTTTCCTCAACAGCGTGGACAAACCCACAGTGTGTAAACTACGTTACGAGCGTGTAGCGAAAGCACACGACATGTCCGCGGCACGCGCAGAAGGATGTAGACGTAACCATGACAACGACTCCGTTAACGCAGACAACTCTTCTCCAGGAAAAAGCCTGGATTTAAGCATTTACTGGTTATTGTTACATTTATATTGTTAATAATGATTTAAACGTGACAAAGAGTCCTTAGTGTAATGATGGACATGATATCACTCATGACACCATGTATGATCGAAATGGGAATTAAAAAATGAAAGCATTAGAAACAATTACTCGATTCATCAATCGTCAACTATTAACCGGTTTGAAGCTTTTTTCATGATTAAAACAATAACATGATTGTTGATGATCTTCGGTTCATCAACAATTTGCTCCATATAACAAAAACATCATTAAAAGTGAATCATTTTGTTTGTAGAGAAAAAAAAAGTCATCATTTCCAGGTTTGACAAACATTTTTTTTACGTTTTCTGACACATAATGGACAGATGAATCGATGAGTTGCAGCTCTAAACCTCCGTTACATTACAACAGTGGAAATGACCTAAAAGCGCTGACGGACTCACCTGTAAACTAGGGCTAAGATGTTGAGCATGGTGGCCACGTCTGGGTGGTCGTGTCCAGAGGTTTTCTCCAGGTCCTCCAGGGCCTGTTTGCAGAGGGGCACGGCCACCTCGTAGCGGCCCTGGGAGGCATACTGGATCACCAGGTTGTGGAGCGTCCTCAGGCGGGCCGGGATCTCGTAGCCTCCCTGCTGAGCCGCCGCCGCCGCCGCGCTGCCGTGAGCCGGCTGGACTGGAGACAGAAGAGAATGATTTCATGTTTATTTTGTCCCAAAACCAGAACTTATCAAGCAACGTTCCAGTTGCTTGATAAATTGATTCTTTTATCTGTACTGTGTGTAACTTTACTGTCATTTCATTTCCATGCCGTTCTGCCGACTTTGCTTAAAGCTACTGTTTTTCTATTTTCATCATTTAAACAAAAATCATCCAACAAATAAATGACAATACAATACAATAAATAAATATGATGTAATTTTAAATAAAAGGGCGCGATTCAACCACAACACAAACAGGATTATTCACTCATAAATGAGTCTATTTCAGTGTGTTATATTTGACTGGGTCACGAGGAACATGTCTCATGTCTGTAAGTCTGTCTCTGTGTAAGAATGAATGAATGAATGAATGAATGGATGAATGTGCATGTGAGTGAAAGGTCAGGAACCCAGATTAATTAAGATTTTGTCCGGTGAACAGAACAATTCTAAAATCAAATCCACAATTTTCAAAGAAAAACTACGTCGTTGAACGACGTCCTTTCAAAATAAAACGACACTACAGTGGATGTATTGTTTTGATGGACTAAAGTCAGGTGTTTGGAGTTCCACACTCACGTGAAACCACAACAGAAGAACTTATTGGACTGATGGAAGAGAAAAAAACAAACACTATAATTCTTTTCAAATTCATTAACACAAACAGGGCTGTGAGTGTTTTACGAGCACATCTGGAAACTCACAGTGGATAATTAGAGCTCGCCGAGTGGCTCAAATGGAAATGTTTGTCGAGAGAGAAATTACTGTATTTAAATCACGGCAGAGCTGTCATCATCATTATCTTCATTTTACTGAAACCCCCGAAGCTTTTCCAGGAAACGCGTCAGCGCTGACGTTCACCCTCTTCATCCTCGCTCAGTGGAAGAGCTTTTTAAAAGGTTTTGCTGTCATGAAGGGAAATTAGAGCTGCGCCAATTAACTCCTAAATGAAACCACAGCAACTCTGTTGACTGTTGAGTGAGTTAGTGTTCTAGGTTTCATTTTCAAAATAAAAGCAAAATCTTTGACTTCATATTCTGGTTTATTTTGATGTTTTCATTGAGTGCTTTCAGATCGATATGTTACACCGCTTTCTGACAATTAACTTGAAAAAAAAACCTATTGATTTAGTATGGACAGGATAATCAATGACATAAATATTGGCGCTAAAAAATATTAAGTAAGATTAAAGAAGAATAAAAGAGGTTATTTTTTTGGAAACTGAAATAAATAAATAAAGCAGAAATTCTCAAATTTGAGATTAAAACCAGAATTCTGAGATTTAAGTAAGAATTTATTTCTTGGAAATCCAAATCTCAGAATTCTGACTTTTTTTCCTCAGAATACTGACTTTAATCAGAATTTGAGAATTTCTACTTAAATCTAAGAATTCTGGCTTTTTTTTTTTGAATGTTTGTGTTTCCAAAAAAATAAGTTATTTCTTTTATTCTTCTTTAATGTCAGAGTTCTGTTCTTGTTGTTTCTTTGAAACCCTTTTTTATTTGCTTTGTTTTCCTCCTCTAAAATATCCTGACATACAGAGCAAATTGTGCAAAAAATTAGTGCGTATGAATGCAAATTACAACATACTACATATAAAATCTATATATAAAATGTATATTTATTTATAAAAAGCATATTTTACACATATTTTAGGATGAAAATAAGAAAATAAACCTACTTTCCCCTCAGTTTGCAGTTTGTTGAGTGACCTCACAGTGTCACATTATATTTCAGTCACTTTTAAATCACTCTACAGTATTGACCTCTGCACTGACATCCTTTTACTTTAGATTTATGACACTGGTACAGTGAAGAACCCCACCCTCATCACTCGGTCTGCTGTCCAGTCATAACTCATTTAACACGTGGTCATCGACACGAGAGCAAAGCCAGTGTCCACACAGCTGAGAAGCCAGTTTTAACATAAAAAAAAACATCAAAAATTTCCTCTAATGGACTCAAACCTGCTCCGTTTCCTCTGCACGACAACCTGCACACACTGAAACCATCATCTCAGCCAGAACACAGAAGTCTGCACCACACCCCGAAAATTACACCCACTAAACAGAGTCAGAAAGAGGGAAATACCAAAGAGCCACATCCTGACATTTGCATGGAGAATAAAAAAATGCATAGCTGACAGATTTCTTTAATGTTAGAAACAACAGTGAGAGCAGAGCTGCAGCAGAACTGCAGCCTGAGGCCGGGTGAGGCCGGGTGAGGTCGGGTGAGGCCGGGTAAGCCCTGGACCCTGTGTCACTTATCTTGCATGTGAAGTTCAGTGCAGATTGGTCATTTAAATTTAAAGTTACAATGCACTTCCTGTTTTGGGTTAGGGTTCGTTATGTTACGAAATTTGCTAAACGAAATTTGGACACCAAATCCAAAATGGTTGACTTCCTGTTGAGTCGAGGTCATGGTCCCAACGCGATGTTCTGTTTGTCAGGAACTTAAGAAAAAAGAACCCACCAGTTACCAGGAACTATCACTGGTGGAACTGTGCAGTGGAAAAACACCATTACTGCGTCATTAGAACTTAACAAGATCACCCTGTTTTTAAAAAGGTTCCCTCACAAAGGAGGGAGGAGCCGGGACACTTACTGCCTGGGGCTTGATCGTCGTGGTCGTCAGGAAAGAGATCGTCGAGATTCTCTTTGCTGGAGTCCGAGTCCTTTTCCTCCTGAAAGAGAGGAACGACAAAGGATGCAGTGAGAGGAGGACAAAGAGGTAATACTGAGGGAACATGATGTTTTCCAAACCCACACATGAACATTTCTAAGGCAAATATGTGTCAAAGCCCTGTGAGGTCATGCAGGATGGTGTGTTTGACAGTGTTTACTCTCATCACATAACACAACAATGACACAGCTCATCCGCCGTTCAGTGTCAAGTATCAAACTCCAACAGCGACTCATGAAAACCGGTGGAGGTCAAAAATACAAATAATGCTTTGTTTTGTGAGTAGAAGAAGGCGTGGACGACTCACAGAGGGCGACAGGTCCTCGTCGTACTTCTTCAGCTGGTTCATGAACTCCAGGTGCTTCTTCTCCTCCTCCAGCTGCGCCACGCTCTGCTCGCTCTTCTGCAGCTTCTGCTGCGTCCCGGCGAGCTCGTCCCTCAGCCACTGGTTCTCCTGGCAGAGCCGGCGGACCTGAGACCGCAGCTTCTGCTTCTCCGACTCCACGGAGCTCAGGTGGCTCGACAGCGCCATCATCACCTGTGTTAGGGCGACGCCACACGTCAACAAGGTCAGATGAGCAAAGCATACTTAATAAAAGTTTTTATCTAATAACATCTGTCATATCTTGCTGTTAGACTGAGTTTTTCAACAGGAAACTGGAAGTTTGTAAACCGCTCACTGCTGCAAGTCTACTGCTGCCTCGTGTGGTCAGTTTGTGTCGCTTAAATAAATCCAAACAAACGATTTTAAACACAGAAGTCACAAATCAACACATTTGAACTAACAGATGAAGGCAGCAGCGGATTAACATCTCCTGTGAGCTGAGATGTAAAATCACTGCATTAATGAAACTACTTTGGTACATTTTTTTAATTTGCAAACATACAAATTTTATAGAAAATTGCAGCATTAGTTCTGTGGAAATAAACATTGGTTTGTGTCAGTAAAAATCTATATGATTTATATCACATTAAATAGACTTTAGAGAAAGACGGACAAAGGCACTGTGGTATTTGATGAATTGAACTCTGTGGCTTTTGCTCTGTTATTACTACAGACTCGTTTCTCTGCAGACCAGAGCAGCAGCATTTCTCACAAACGTTCTGTCTCTTTTTGTGCGTGGTTTTTGTCCACACAGAACAGCTGAGCTTGTGTATACACTCTGTGGTCCATCATTCACAAACCTCTTTGCTCTTCTGTTCTGCATGACAGCAGTTCATGGACTGCACATATCTCCATATCTCTCTGTCATTTCAGAGGCATGAAGGTCAGGTGTGACAAAGACCTGGCCAAACTGGCATAGCGCTCGGACCTGTGAGTGGCCGCGAGGCTCTATAGCGCCCCCCAAAGTAGGGTCATGATCTCACAAATGTCCCCAGATCCCTTAATCAAAGCGCTTACATGTAAAACAACATTTGTAATAAAGCGTATTTAAACTTCTTTTGTGTTATTCAATCGGACACGTACCTGTGCCTCGCTCAGCCCGAGCTCCAGCATCTCCAGGGACTTGCGGATCATGTGGGACTTCTCCTCGACGAGGACGCCCTCCTCGTCCTGCTTCAGGCAGCGCAGCGTGCCCAGCAGGCCGTCCAGGATGGAGTGGTGCTCCTGCTTCAGGGCCTCCAGCCCCTGGATCACCTGCTTGGTCTGGGAGATGATCTCATCCTGGGACAGCTTCTCCCCGGGGTTCTCCTCCTCCTTCACGCACACCATTGTGGACATGTCCTCACGCATCCTGTCCAAATCACAGCAGGGGGAGAAAAGTGTGAGCCGAGCAGTGAGTCAACTACAAATAAATGCTAAATTGATTTACAGTGTGGAAAACAGAATCAAACGACAAGGATGAAACAATTACTCGAACCAATCGATTATACATCGATTACTAAATTAATCGTCAACTATTTTGATAACCGATTTATCGGTTTAAGGGTTTTTTCATGATTAAAACAAGAATTCAGATCGTTTCAGCTTCTTAAATGTGAATATTTTCTGTTGTCTTTGCTCCATTAAACAAAGAAATCATTAAAACTGAATCATTTTCGTTTGTGGACAAAAACAAAACATTTGAGAACATCATCATTTCCAGGTTTGGCAACATTTCTCTACATTTTCTGACATTTTATGGACCAAACGATTATTTTAATTAATCAATTATGAATATTATAATAATCAGACTGATTAATCACATAATCGGTCGATGACTTACTCGATGACAAGTCGTTTGATCGATAAAATGTCAGAAAATATTGAAAAATGTAGAAACCAAACCTGAATGAGGGTGTTTTCAAACCACATGTTTGAAACCACATGTTCCATCCACAAAGGAAAATTAATTAAATTAATTATATATGGGTATATATGTATATCTGTGTGTATATATATGTGTGTGTATATACACATATATACATAAACACATATATATATATAAAAATATATATACACACACACATATATATATACACATACATATGTGTGTGTGTGTGTGTGTATTTGTGTCTGCGGAATAAACGTGTGTAATATCTCCCATAATCACCAGCTTCTAAGTGCTGTAGTCAATCACACATAATCTGATTTTGGAAGATTAGGGAAGGAAACGGATGAGTTTATTATTGTTTCATAATATGACGTTAATATGGACAAATTAGCCAAATCTGGCAGAGTTATACTTATACGTTCTTTTGTTCCCACAGACACACACACACACACACACACAGACACACACAGAGACAAACACACACACACACAGAGTTAAGAGGATTATGACTGAGTGCTTTGGCAGCACATGAACTGAGCTGCCTAATAAAATCTGCAGAGCGTCTCCAAAGCGACTGAAGTGAAGTTTCACTGCAGGTCTCTGTGAAACCAGAGTGGAGGGTGTGACTTTTCCTTTCATGTTTCAAATGTCCACCACACCTCAGCACTACAGCAGCGGACAAGACACCAGACTGAGCTGAGCTGAGAAAAAGAAAAAGACAGACTGAGCTGAGGAGTAGATCTCTACAGAGGAGATCGCTCCATGTGACTCAGCAACCAGCACCACAGCCAATCAGCTGAGAGCGGATCAGGACGCCGACGCTGTGAGGAGCAGCAGCAGTTTTAGCCTTAACAACACTGCAAAAGCACAAAAATTCATTCTAAATCCATCCACAGTGAGAAGTGTAAATTAAATCACCAACTGTTTTCAGAACCACTTAATCAGTTTGAGTGTTTTTTTGCAATAATTAAAACAGGTTTCTCTGATTTTGCAGCTTCATAAATGTGAATATGTTCTGGAAAATCATAATAAACAATTTGCAGCCATAATAACATTATAAAAACCACAAAAACTGATCCTAAATATGAACATCAATCCACAGTATCTTATTTAACCACAACAACACAGATAAAAGGTACATTTTTATCCACTGAGATCACATAATATCCAAGTAGTGCTACAACCACTACTGAATTATTAATTCAAGTAAAAATACTTCTAAAAACTCATTAAAACTGAATCATTTTGGTCTGTGGACAAACTAAAACATCAGTTTGACGTTATGAAAACACGGATTGATATTTTCCAACATTTTATGGACCAAACAATTAGGTTGCAACACTTGCAAAACCAAGAAAATCAATCCACCGTGAGACGTTTAAAACCACAACGACACAGATGAAGGTCCATTTCTACCCACTGTGATCACATAATATCCAAGTAGGGCTCAATTATTAACACAATGAATAGGTAATGAATCAATTAAAACTAGTTTTCTGATTTTTCAGCTTCTTAAATGTGAATCATTTCTGATTGAGCTTGCTTGAGTTTCAAACTGAACGGGGTAACACTGAGCAACATTTTCACACATTTTACGGCCCAAACAAGTTACTGATTAATCACTGAATTATGAACTGATACCGTTGCAGGCGTCTGCAGGTGTTCGTCAGACAGAAGTGAAAGTGACAGCACGAGTGTTTCTTTATTTTTGATCAAAGATCAGTCTCAGTGCCCAGAGCAGCACCGCAGGGGAACGCAGAGGAAAACTCATTTTTGATGTTAACGTTTGAAATGTAAATAAGCGGCTTAAAGCCGAGCGTCCCGGGGAGAGGAGATGCTGCAGCTCTTTATGTAAACAGGTTTCAGCAGTATGTGTTCAATACCAGTGAAGAAGAAGAAGAAGAAGAAGAAGAAGAAGAAGAGGTGGTGGTAGAGGAACACTCAGTGCCTGCTCCAGGATGGAGCCGCTGGCAGGGTGAACAGCAGGAGCACAGAGAGAAAGAAGAGCCATCTTAGTCAGCGATGTGTCGACTCATACAGTCATTACAGTCGTAAACAATCTCTGCAATTTCAATTTAAACCTCATTCACACAAAATAGGATAAATTAGCAATTTTTACTAACTCTGCATGACTTATGAACAAACAATGTCCTCCAGGCTTGGCCTATATGGTAAAATTTGATTTAATATTATTCTATATTTCATTCCTCAAACAAAAGCTTATCCCAAAATGTGACCGAAAAGGAGCAGAAAGAAGAAGAATCTTATGTTATATGCACCTATTACTGGAAATGACGATTAAAAGTTATGTTTACGACGCATGTTAATTGTCATCACAAACATAGAAGGGAAAAAACTTTTCACACGTCTGAGATAAAAAAATTATTCTCTATTTTAATTCTTTTCAAATAGATTATTCTCTTGATTAATCAATTGGTTGTTGTGTCCATAAAATGTGGGAAAATGTTGAAAAACCTGGAAATGATGACGTCTTAAAACGCCTCAAAATTATTGAATTGTAATAATAAATAATTAAATCAATAAATGATTAAATAATAAGTCATTAGTTTGGTATATGGAGCAAAGAAATGTGTTTGATGAAGACATTTGTTTCAGTTCCTCAAAATGCATAAATGCTACATTTGCATGAATAAAGTTATGTATGAAGTGTTAATTATTGCATTATCATTCATAATTATTATTGCTGGCCTCTTGAGAAGCAGAAAGATGCTGTCAAATTGTCGCCACTGCACTTTTACTGTTCTTATTTTTTTTTTTGCATACGCAGCAGAGTCATGTTTCTGCTCGGTTGACAATTTAAAGTCTGGTATTAATCCAACATTATCTGTGTTTTGGTTTCACTGGGACACGAGTCTGATGCTGTAAATGTCATGTTGAGTGAATTAATGTGACAGATGCTGTAAAAGCCCGGTGATCAGAGGCACTGCAGCTTAATCTGTGGATCACTACAAATGTGCTGTACTGATGCATTCGACACCGTTTATTCTGCACACGTTTGCATTTCGTTCCATTTGCCAAGTTTAAAAAGACATAATGAGTGAATCATGTGACGACGATAAGACCAAGGAAACAGCCGGGAAGTCACGAGTCATGACACAGCCCG
Source organism: Solea senegalensis (assembly GCF_019176455.1). NCBI lineage: Eukaryota > Metazoa > Chordata > Actinopteri > Pleuronectiformes > Soleidae > Solea > Solea senegalensis. The sequence continues at coordinate 1,547,143 of NC_058036.1, forward strand.
AGTGAATCTGAGGAAATGATAAAGTGTGTTAACAATGAACACATTTGAGGTCTGAAAGCAGAAGTGACAGATGAGTGAATCACTGACACACAGACGGTTATTTTATGAAGTGATTCATCTGTTCTCAGTTAATCAATGAATGAAAAAATGTCGATTCATGTTTCCAAAACCTTTTATTTTGTCCACAAACCAAAGGGATTTCTTTGTAATATGGAGCAAAAAAATCAGAGAATATTATGAAGAACCCGGTTATGTGACGGCCATGACGGAGCCTCTTCACCGCAGAGGCCGTGATTTTTTTTAACGATTTACTTCACACAAGATTCTGAAAATCTGCGGAAAAATTGAGTCAATTTTCCACCAAACTGGGTGATACAAGAAGAAATCGCCACTGTTTCCTAATTTCCTGAAAACTGAAAGGTTATTGGGCAGAAGCTCATCAGTGGTTGGAGTACAAAGCGACAATTTCAGTTTCAGGAAAACAGAATGACCTAATTCAGGATTAATCATAACAACCTTATGCGGCATGTTAAATAATGATAATCAATTATTTTCTCAGTTATTCAACAATTATTCAGATCCCACAGCTATCAGCTAATAATGATAATTACAGAAGCAGAATACATTATAAAAAATGACAATTCTCTATTAGCTGGGTTGTAATTTGAAATAGCCTCAGTTTAATTGAATTATTAGGAAATGATTTGGCTCAAAAACGAAGATATTTTGTTTAAATCTTCTGAATGTGTGAGGTTTGGGAGAGTTAAACACACATTTTTAAGGAGCTTGTTTTTCTTTCTAAGACACTCTGCAGCACTACAAGAAAATCTCAGTCAAGTCTATTTACTTTGCACTCATACGACTGTAAACACGTATTTATTTTAGGTTTAGGTCTGTTGAACAAAAGTCATATCTTAAAGGGTATTTGGCAGATTAGACCTGCCACCACCACCACAACAACAACAACAACAACAACAACAACAACCTCTGCTGTGAAGAACGGGCAAATTACTTTTTTATTCCACCAGTAAATAAGGCCAACACACAAAACCTTTGGGATCTGTGTGAGGCAACAACAAGCTGTGCCAGGGGAGCATGGGGTTGTTAGCCTGAGGGGGGCGGAGCCACACAGGTTGTCAAGAGTCTCTCCTTTGGGTGGATTAAACATTAAATACTTCAGGGAAGGGCAAACAAAAACAAAACACACACAAGTACAGAGACTGCACTGGGTTGTCATGCACTTCAGGCTCATCATAATAATACGTGCACACAAAGGCGCGACACAAAAGAGGCCCTTCATCAAACCCATGTGTGACCACACAATTTAAGAAGCCACAGCCCATACATTTTTGGTCTTCGTGGATTATTAGCTTTGCCAGAATGTGTGTCTTCTGTGAGGGTTACATTTAAAATGTGTTTGTGGTCTGAAGCCAAACAATCAAGATATTTGCAAGGGAGCAGTCGGGAGATGTTTTGGAACAGTCCAGAACACGTTTAGCACAACCTCCCAATTAAGGAAAAACATACGTACATAAGTATTTTAGCCACTTTACAAAAGTCTCTCCTGACCAAATCTAGGCCTACTTAGTATCTTACTTCTTAATTCTCTCCAATAACAGCCTTTTCACTTTCTAAGCCACTCACTCTCCCCACACCAAAGTCCATAGAGAAAATCATCGATTTTACGTCACAGCACACAGGAGTTGTCGATCCACTGCTGCCTCCATCACAAAGTTTAAATGTGTTGTTTCGTAACTTTGGTGTTCAGAATCCTTTGTAAAGATTTACACAAAGTGACCACACGAGGCAGCAGCAGACCAGCAGCTCCTGTGTAGCCATGAGCTAAAAACACTGATTTTCTCTACGGAGGCAAGAGAATGCAGCGAACATATTATTAAAATAGCTAAGAGTTAACTGGGCATATATTTAATAGGTGAGCCTTTAGTTAAGTGGCTCAAATGAGTGCAGTTAGAGAAATGACGCTGAGCGAAGTCAGTGCTCACAATATGTCAGTAACTCACACACCCACACTTCAAAAACTCTAAACGGTCCCTGCTGTGGACACCTCTCAGTCTGTGACACCCACACTGAGACCCACTGTCCCCTGCACACAGGCAGCTTTCAGAGCCCTCACCCGGCCTGAATGTCAATGACCAGGACGTCCAGCAGACCACGACCACCGTCACGTGACACATTCACCGTCGACAGTGTTTGTGGAGCTGCTGCAGCCACCCGCGACCGCTGTACCTTCAACATATGGGAGGACGAGTACACATGACGTGAGCAGCTGTGAGTGGACGCACTTTAGTTAGTACTTGGGATGGACATGGGTATTATGGGTTTTAACAGACATTGTCACATCACCTCAGCCCTGGCTGCTCTTCACTGGCTCCTTGTACATTTAAGAAGTGATATTAAGATTTTATTGATGACTTTTACAGCACGTATGGCGCTGGCAGCCCCTAGCTACACGTTTACAGTTGTTGACGCTGTACAATCAGGGCTCCTCGGCTCTTGAACTTCCTGCCTGAGGAGATAGGGCTCGCAGAATCGATAATGTTTTTAAATCACATCTTAAAAACCTAGCATTTTTCTGGCCTTGTATTTATTTATTTATTTATATGTAACAATATGTAATTACAATTGCTATAAAGTGCCTATTCGTGATTGTATTAAATGACAGCCTACTCTCATCGATTATCAGAAGGTGGCAGTAGCAGCAGCAGCAGCAAGCATTTGGCCAGAAATTATGAAATTTTACGAGCTTTCTTGAATGCATTTTGAAGCTGCTCCTCTCAGCTCGACACACTGAGAACCCTACATTACTGTCCATATTAGAATTGGGCATTTCAAGCAAAGATGAAGCAAAAATAAAATAAAATCTACTTGCTGATCCAGTGATTTGAAACCGATACCGATTCTGAGAATCGTATCAGCTCATCCCTTGCTGTAACTAATCAATTAACCTGTCAACTATGTTTTCGATTAATTGATTAGTTCTTAGTTCCAAAACATGTTAAATAATGTTGAATGTCAGTTTTGAGAAGCTAATTTTAAAAAAAAACTCACAAAACTTCTAATTATTAGAAAACAAAAATATATATCATTAGAGCCTTACTTGACAGATGTGGGAAAAAATGGAACATCAATAAAAGTTAAACTAAATGAATCATATCGCGATGCCTTTTGCACTTTCCCAGCGTGCTGACAGGCGTGATTTCCCCGCGTACCCCATCACTGGTCTCCAGCCTCTCACGCACATATGGCTGAACCAGAAAAACCAGTTGGCCTGGACTCATTCCTGTCACCGTGCTAACTCAGCGTTAGCCCTGCGGTGACAGTTCCGGTGCTCCGAGCGTCTAATTCCCGCAGCGAACGTAAACACCAGCCACAGCAGAGGAGAGAGTGTGGAGGCAAGATTCTCCACACAACACCGGTGTCCCCACTTAGAATGTATTCACTGAAATATGTGTTAATAAAAAATAAATAAAAAACATGTTTACACAATAAGAAAATGTCAGAAAGTGGCTAATTAGCGTCAGAGAGCGCTCCAAGAAATACACGGAGCCCATTCTTACCGTTCTCTCAGGACATCCGTTGCCAGTGTAGCCGGACTGTTCCGCCGCTTCCTTGTCCCTTCTCCCGGGTAAAATCACGACAAATCAGAGGTGGGGACGCCGCTCCTTCACTGTCAGTGTTCAAATGTTTGAATACGAATATTCAATGATGACTTTATTTCCAAACTGGGGAAGGAATCCACTGCATGGACCGCCGCGGTTCACTGATGTCCACTGAGCTGCGAAGCTACACGTTTAGCTTCACCTCCGCTCTTCAGTCTGAGCTCCAGCGGCTCCATCGTGACAGCGACTGCTCCGAGTAACTAATGCCGACGGGAGAGCGGCTTCGTGGGGGGAGAAGAAGCCGCAGAGTGGCCGCCCATGGAGATGACAGCCCGGTGGTCCAGTCACTGACTGACTAACTGACGCTGCGTGAAAATGGCGTCACCTGGTGCGACCCTCCCGCCCCTCCTCCCTCAACTGGCTAATGATGACGTCACCTCTGTCCGGGTGAAAGAGGAAGCTGTGGTTTCTGCAAAGCAGCCAGATTTTTATTTTATGAACAAATTCATTTGTTTGTTAATTGCATATTATCTATTTATGGACGCACAAAAGTATAATGAATAATGAATGAGATAATAAGTCATAATTATGAGATACTTTTGAGAGTGAGATATTAAATTATTATTATGAGATACTTAGTCATAATTACGATATACTGTCATAATTTTGAGATGCTAAGTCATAATACATCCTAATTATGACTTACTAATATATATTTTTATTTTTCCATTTCTATCTCCTAAAGGAGCGGGGCCCCGCCTTTATGCCGTACGACATCCCATAATGTTCACTGACGCAAAATGTGTAAGAATCAGTTGCATCAAGATAACAAACAAGGAGCTTAGAAATGTAGAAACTCTTCTGTCTGAGCCTTTAATTCTGTCCATGCACTTATGTAAAAAGTGGAAATAGTCTGTAAAAAGCTCAGGGGATTCAACTGAATCAACCCCGGGGCAATAGAATGAAAAATACTGAAAAATGACTGAATAACTCATGTGCTGTTCCCTGAAAAATGAATGAAGCCGTTGAAAGGAAGCTCATGTCGTGACGTGAAATTGAAAAATAAAATGAGGTGGAAACAGATTTTTTTTGTTGCATAATCCTGCTGAGAAACAAACTGTCGAGAGGAATTAGATGCGAGTGCTTTTCTAATTCTTGGTAAATTAAATTAAATCAGGGCAGAAAAACCACACACACACACACACACAGAGTGGCTGAAGAGTTTTATTACGAGGAAGAAGAAGAAGACGGAGAGCTGGTTTTCTTGAGTCTGACGTTTGTCCACATGTTACGTAAAGTGACTCGAGCCATGAGTAAAGTGATGGTGAAGTTTCTTCTGTACCATTCCCTGAATATGAAAAGAAAAAGGGCGACAAAAAAGCAAATTAAACATGTAAATATGTTCAAGTTAAAGCAATAAAATAAAACAAAAACACCAGCTTTAGTTCAAGTACATTCATCCGTACACAATTTCCTTTTAAACAACTTCCAGCAGAAGCTGGACTTGATGAACAACATCGTTAGTTTGTTACTTTGACACAAAACATAAACCATCGACATATACGCATTGAAAACCAACATAAAGTAAACTGTCGTATTAAATAGCAACAGACGGAGCAGGCGTATCTAATAAAGTGGCACAAACTAATACAAAACAATGCACATAATAACACCGTTATTCAATTTTTGGACACAAACTTGAATGTTTCTAAAATGAAAGTGAAAGCAGCTGAAAATCTTTTGTTTTGAGGCGAAACAAACGTGTTTCACTTTACAAATTACAGTTTTGTCTTTTTATAAGAGATTTAAAATCGACTGAGACGAGAAAACTGTGAACTTCTATGGTTGATTCCAATTTGAGACCAAAGAAATCAAACTAAAGCAGGAGCAGCTGTGATGTTTATGTTGTTCATCAGTAAACAAACAGATTGTTTTACAGCCCACGGCTCCACCCACCCGGCGACAGACACCCTGGCACATGCTGTGCCGTAAAACAAACTCACCTGTTGTAATTCGCATGTCGCGTTCTGTTTTCGTCCAGAAAGTTCTTGTAAAACTTTGCCATTTCCTCCGAGTCGAGGGAGCGACGGCGTCCTAACGGACAGAGACGGACATTTAAATCACCATGAATCCACCAAAAATCATCATGGAAGCCCCCAAACTCTCCAAATGTCAAGTGATTTAAATGTTGGTTATTTCACAGGGACGTGAAATAAACAAGTGTAACAGTGTTTCCATATTGTTTTGTGTGTGTTTTTTTTTGCAGCGATGAAAAAAAACGAATCCTCTTTACTTTTTCTTTCTTTACACGAGTTTGTGTGTTCTCACCGTTCTCGTCGCGCACGCCCAAGCCTTTCTCCTTCAGCTGTGAGGTGATGAAAGCGTGTTTTTCCTGCAGAGAGTGGACAAATGTGACATTACACAAGCGATTCTAGAGATAAAAAGAAAGATGTCTTTCTGATATGATACACAAAGGTTATGTCATACAAAACAAGTGATTTTATGTTAATATGTCCAAAATATCCAAGTTTAATTTCAAAAACAAATAAACAAACAAAAACGTGTTTTGAAAAATGAAAAAGCTGCTTTTAAATTAAGTTTCATCTCCAAAACAAAACAAACAAACAAATATGAAGAAGGAAATAAAGGGACAAAGAAGATCAAGGTAAGAAAGAATGAAAGAAAGACACTTATTTGAACTTTTTATACATTTTTGAAAACTGCTTAACATTTAATTTCAAAGTAAAAAGGAAGAAACAAGTTAATTACTTTATAATAAAATATAATAAACACTTTGTTGTGAAGCTTTAAGTCCTGTTGTGTGATGATGCCCCCTGCTGGTGAAGCAACAGCACAGCGAGGAAACAAACACCCACCACGAGGACAAACTTGACACAAACAAACGTGTTTTCTAAATATTTAAATATATAAATGTATGAATGAATGAATGAATGAATGAATGTGTGAAGGAGACACGTGGACCTTGTTGAAGGTGAAGTTCTGTTTGGTCCAGAACTGGTGGTTCCAGTCCTCCGTCTCCTGCCTCAGCGTCCTCAGACGTCTCTGCAGCGGGGACTCGTTCTCGGGGACGTGGTAGACGATGGGTCTCAGGTTGGACAGAGGGTTCGGGGGACCGATCCAGTCGTGTGTGGAGTCGGCTGCAGGTCTGGAGTTTGACCACTGTGTGTGACAAGAATTAAAAAGTGTGTTCTTCAAACGGATGTTTTATCTCATCTCTCAGGGATGAACTGATTGGATTTAGGTGGTCATGGGTCAAAGGTCGAGGTTAAATATATATATATATAAATAACATGTCGTGTAACAAACCTTGTTGTTAGTCGTGTCCTGTTGTTTGCTCTGTCCACAGCTGCTGCTGCTGCAGAGGCGACATTTTACAGCTGAAGACACGTTTGCCCTCAGATTCCGCCATGTTGTCAAACTCTTCATTACCACTGAACTCATCCTCACATCCATGACGACACAAACTGACACAGAACGCAGTTACACAACCCGAACAGAACCGAACACACACGTAACTACACTTCAGCTCACATTGAGCTCACGTCCTTCTGTCAGCAGAGCCAAAAAAACAAACAGCAAACGGACTGACTTCCTGTCACGTGAATCCGGCAGAAGAAAATAAATAGGTGCGCTTAAAAAACTCACCTCACCGTCCCGACACATTAACCCAGCTTGACGAGTATGTTTTTTTTTTCTCCGAATACGGCAATGGAGAAAATAAATATTCATATATTTTACTGAGTAATAAATAAGATATTAGAAATAATAGACACGAATTGCTGTTGTTGTTATTGACAGGGGCGTTTCAATTAACTTTCTTACATCGTAGAACAAAATAAAATCCACGAAACAATCGTTAGAAATAAAATATACAAGGATATATACGTATCTGAATTAATTAACTAAATGGAAAAAAGCTTAATAAATAAGTAAATAATAAATAAATACATTGAGTACAGCCTAGTGTTGGTGCTACGTGACACACGGAACAGCGAGATGACAAAATGGAGCGCACCCACTGTTAGACAACCAACACTTAACACAGAGAACCAGCCGAGTAGATCATCTCTTACAAAAACACGTTAAATCTTGTTTTTACCATTGCATATATTAATATTGTGATTTAGCTCAATATTTATTATATCATTGGTGTTCTTTTACGCAGATAAATACACTTAAATCAAAAATATAACGCAAAAAATGGGAGAAACTCCGCGTTAGTTCGCTGCTCTCGCGAGCAAGCGAAGTCACCGCTAGCTAGAAGGTAGCTAGGTGAGCTAATGTTTAGCGTTAAACGGTGGAGCTGCGCACTTTCCGGCTACTGTTCACATGGCTGTACGCTGGTTATGCAGGTAAGGAGCGGATTAATACACGCGATACAAGTGCTGTTGGTGTTATAAAGACTTGAAAAAGAATGATGAGTTGAAGTTATTTGGTGAAGGTGGGGCAGAGTCAGGTGACAATAGCGTTCACACGGCAGTGCCTGCGCGTCGCAAGGACCGGCTCACGTCTCTCTGCTGTTCGGGCTCATTTAATCCCGTTTAAATAATCTGAGGGGGTTCGTTAATGTGTGGATTTATAGAGGAAGTTGATTTAAAGCAAAGACTGAGTTGGAGGAAGCGCCTCACTGCGTGTGTGTGCGTGTATGTATGTATGTGCGTGTGTGTGTGTGGGAGGGGCGACACCGGGCAGCGACACCAGCCGCACCGCAGTCCGTCATCCAGGCAGTTGGTGCTGAAGCAGAGCGGAGCTGCATCAACCTCCTCCTCCTCCTGCTTCTCCCCCGCGGTCGTGGGGATTATCATTTCACCTGGATGCCACTGTCCTCCAGGAGCCGCCCTGCTGTGGCTGATGGAAACAGACATTCGTCAAAAATGTGCGCGAATGTGTTCGGAGTTTTGAAAAGGTGAGGATTATGGTGAAGGTGGTGATGATGAGGAGGAGGAGGATGGTGCACATGCAGAACGTGTGTGTGTGGAGTGATGAAGATGATGATGATGTTGCTGATGCGAGGAAGGATGCAGCTCCTGGAGGTGCTTCAGTTCAGGGTGATGGAGAGGGAGGATGAGGTGTTTGCTGTGGTGATGCTGCGTTTTTTAGGCTATTATCTGCGGTGACATAATGCGCAGATCTGTGCAGGAGCCTGGAGCTGAGGAAGGACGGTGTGTTTAGGGAGGAAGCTTTCACCACTGGGTGCCTCCAGCTCAACACTGGGTCCATATGGAATTGCTCACAACCACCCCGAACGAAATAATTGTGATTCCAGATTTGTATTGTGGCTGCAAATGCATGCATGTTGTGCAAAGGCCTAACTTTCTGTCTGTGAAACATGTTTGTTACCAATGTTACTAAAATACTGGATGCATCGCAATAAAAAAGTGACAAAATGTTATGTCACAAAACCATGACCCAAAACAATTGTGGTCATTCATGGAATTCATAAAAGATTAGTAAACAGACGTGACCACAGAGAGACAAAATGTAACAAAAAGACAGTGTAACGTCAAATAGACACATGACTAAATGTAAAAAAAAAGTAACCCCATGCATTAACATAAAGTTACTAACTGTTGTAATGTTACAAAAACATTCAAATAGACCAAATTAATTGTCATTCATGGTTTTTAATGGCGACAGATGCATTGGCCGAATATTATTATTCAACATTCTTTTTTATTGAAATTGAAAGATGTAAACATTCTATTTCTGGCTTTGATGTCATGGCAACAGTGTCTGGACAAAAATGTGTAGGGTTGAGTGGATCTGTGGATTCCTAATAACACCGGGAAGTAATCCTAGATTGAACACAAACGCTGTTGTAAAGAATTCAAAGCGTCGCATGTTGTAAGTGTGTGTTTTGTTTTTTTTCCCATTAGAGATGTGGAGAAAGATTTTCCACCAGTTGCCGTGTCATTATTTACATGTGAAGGAACATGTAATAGCAGCCGAGTTAAAAGCTGTTGTAAATGTCAGTGCATGTAGTGTGAGGTTCTATTCACGAAACACTTCAAGTTTTCATCCATTCTGCCGACTCAGCTCCACTGAGATTGAGCTTGGCTCTGATTTGCGGATCCTGTTGTTGTAACTTCCTTTTTTCCTTTTTTATTTTTTCCTCCAGCCTGTTTGGGAAGCCCTTTGATGGCGGGAAAAGGATGGATCATGGTGGCCCGCAGCAGCAGCAGCAGCAACATCCCATGGAGCAGCAGCAGCAGCCGTATAATCCACAGCACCCCGCCATGATGCGCCTCTACGAGGTGCAGAGGGAGGTGGCGTCTCTGGGGCCTCAGGTGTGCACCTTCAGCGGCCTGCAGAACGACCGCGACTACAAGCGCCTGGAGCGGGAGCTGACGCGGCTGCTGCTGGAGGTGGACCAGGTGGACACGGAGGGCAAACCGGAGCTGCAGGGAGCTCGGAAGAGGGCAGCGCAGGAGGTGGAAGGGCTCCTCCGGTACCTGGAGGAGAACGCCACACATCCGTCCCGCCTGGTCATTGAAGAGCTGAGCGTTGAGGCGCGCCGCCTGGTGGACGAACTCATAGTGGCGCCTCAACGCTCTGGCGGTGTAGCTGAAATCAACGACGAGCTGGTGGACGCACTGCAGGTGCTCGTGCTGAGGCTCACCCAGGTGAAGACTGAGGGGAGGGTGCCGCTCCGCAAAGCACGTTACCGGGCGCTGACGCGGCTGTGTGCGGTGCAGGACGTGATCGAGGGGCGCACGCAGCAGCAGACCCTCTCCCTGCCGCTGTCCGGGGAAACCCACGAGGCCGTGAACCGCATCAACCAGGTGATGGTGAAGGTGAGCGTGGCCCGCGGTCAGCTGGTGGCGCTGCTGATGGGCCTGAGCGGGAGGGACAGCTGTGCTCACCTGTCACGCATCCTGACGGAGATGCAGGTGGAGCTGGACGCTCTGGATGTTTCCGGAAATGGAGCCATCAGAAATTACAGGAAACAGGTTGTGGAGGAGATAAACGGGCTGTTGAAGCACCTGGACCTGGAGGGAGAAGGAGACGACACGCGCAGGTAAGAAGAGAAGAAGGCGGGATTTTACTAGTGATTAATCTGCAGTCTCATTTGAATTAATGAAACTAAATCAACCATCGACTATTCTGATCATCGATTCATTGGTTTGACTAGTTTTTATTTGTCTGTCCACCTTTAAAACCAAATATGAATGAAATAAAAAGTTTTCTGTGTTCATTGTCAGAACTGCCAGAATAAATTAAACTGCCGTTTTTCCTCACCGCTGAATCCTGAGCTTACCTTACATTTGCTGTGCTTTTATTTTGGCGGTTGCCTTTTATTGTGATTTTTTTCCCCCACCTCAGCCCGTCACAGCTGCTGCTTTGAAGCGTCACGCTGCAGACATCCTCTCCGTCACTCACTGCACCATCACAGCACAGCTCAGTGAGATGTTAGGTGGTTCAATTCCCTGTTTACTCAGCAGCACGGGCTTTTCACACAAGCTCACGTTATGATGACGTTACCATTCTCACCTCAAACACAGCGAATGGTGTTGTGAATCATGCTACGGCCATTCCTAATACAGTCTGATCAGTTTAGATTAAATTATCACAAACTTTTACTGATGGAGCCTCAAATCAGAGTTTTTGTAGGGGAGTGAGTGGTTTACAAACTTCCTGAACTTTCCCTTTAAGGCCTCTTCAAGTAACTTATAAAAGTTATATATATACATATATACATATAGTGTGTGTGTGTGTGTGTGTGTGTGTGTAAAAAAATAAAAGCCATAGAAAAGTATTGAATAAGAATAAAATGGGGCCTAAGATGGAACCTTGTGGTTCTCCATCTTCAAATCCTGAACTCCCTCATTTTAAAACTTCTTCCATGGAGATAAAATAAAGGGAAATTAAAGTGGAGAGACAGAAACAACAATTTTTTCCTGTGTAAAAAACGTGCTAGTCGTTCAGGATATTCAAATGTCAGGATTAAGTGAGACTAGCTCGCTACTTTTAGCTCACCGATAAATGAAAAGGCAACGGTGGCATTTGGGGATTTCTTCCACTTTTGGACTCATTTCCAAAAAACAAACTTGTTTTGTGTGGACGGGCCCTTAATTCTCCTAATAAAATGTTTTATTTGTTGTTTTATTTTGAAGTAAATGGTATGTTTGTTTTTGTTGTTTCTATAGATATGACTTGGCGCAGAACAACTCCATCCGTGAGATCGAGTCCGTGCGAGCTCACGTCTCCCACCTGCGAGAGGGCATCCTGCGACACTGCGCCATGGGCGACCTCAGCTTCAGACCCAAAGCCGAGCTGCAGAGCCTCCTCACGCACCTGGACCAGGTGGACACGGCCAAGAACCCGTGCATCCGAGAGGCCCGGCGCCGCGCCGTGGTGGAGGTCCAAGCCGCCATCACCTTCCTGGACCTCCGCGAGGCCCTGGCCCGCCGCCAGCCGGGCCCCAGCGAGCACCCGTCCCACCGGGCCGTGTGGCAGGTCCTGGGGAGCCTCTCGGACCTGCAGGCTCAGGTGCTGGGCTTCGACGGCAAGCGCGTGGACAAGAGCTACATGATCCTGGAGGAGCTGCTGACCAAACAGCTGCTGAAGCTGGACGCCGTGGACCCGCAGGGCGACGAGAGCACCAAGGTGGCGCGCAAGCAGGCGGTGAAGTTCGCCCAGAACATTCTCAACTACCTGGACATGAAGACGGACGAGTGGGAGTATTGACGAGTGGGACGTGGCTGCAGGAACGAACGAGGAGCTGATAATGTGTGTAAATAAAGAAAAAAAACAAACTGCTACGTTATCATTCCATGGGCTGTAAATACGGACTCAAACCCCCAGAATGCACTGCAGCAGCGCTTTTCTGTCATCTTTAGTGATAGTCGTGGCCGACCCTGCCGAGAAGTCAACACAGAACTCCTTTTGTGAGACTCTATTTTTGTGAGCGTTTGGAGGATTTTCATCTTAAACGTCCGTGTGTGCGTGTGTATGTGTATCGTCTTCGTCGTGTTTGTGTGTGTGTGTGCGTGTGTGTGCGCGTGTGTGCGCGTGTGCACTTGTTGAACCTGCTGCCAGAGCACCAAACAATCCCTGCTGGTCATTTCCTCCTGACTGCGCTCATTATTGATCGATTGCTTGAGCCTGATTGATTGCTTCACAGTGGCTTTTCCATCTTTCCTGGTTAATTTGAGTGTCAGTTGCTAACGGAGACGGTCGTTGTGAGTTTGAACAGTGACCTCATCGGTGAGAGAAGTCTGTCCACTTTGACCGTGACAACAGAGCTTTGTCCAGATTGTAATATCTACTCAAAAATACGAGACATTAAAGTGACACAGTCAATGCTGAGTGCACCCAGATCGAGCTAAAGAAAACATTCACTGGTTTAATCTCGCTGTTTTCTAACAGACGTTTGTAAAGCACTCACTCGCCCACACCAAAGTCCATAGAGAAAATCAGTGATTTTACATCATCTAACACAGGAGCTGTTGATCCACTGCTGCCACTGCTGCCTACGTTCAAATGGTCATAATCTCACCTATAATCACAGCTGTCGTGGTCAAAATTGTCATAGTCTCACCTGACACTAAGGCTGTTGTGGTCAAAATGGTCATAATCTCACCTAGAATCACAGTCAAAATGGTCATAATCTCACCTAGAATCACAGGTGTTGTGGTCAAAATAGTCATAATCTCACCTCGCACTAAGGCTGTCGTGGTCAAAATAGTCATAATCTCACCTGACACTAACGCTGTTGTGGTCAAAATGGTCATAATCTCACCAGAAACCACAGCTCTGGTGGTGAGATGGTCATAATCCCACCTGAGCCCACAGCTGTTGTGGTCAAGTGTCTTCACAGAAGCACTGGTGAAGTTGGCCGAGGTGAGCTCTTGTGTTTGTGTTGGCTGCTCGTGGAGCCGTCAGTCTGTCGTATGTTTCCAGACGTTGTTGTTGTTGTGACTCCGTGTGATTGCGTTTGTCTATAAATGGATCACAGACTGAGGAGGAGAAGTTTTTTTTCTTTTGTTGTGCTGCTGCTGCTGCTGCTGCTTCAGGTTTTCGTTTCTTCCCGCTGCTTTGTACTGACACGAGTGGAAGAGTGAGTCTGAGTCTCTGATATTCACTGACTGACACATGAAGGCTGAAGCTCCCGGGGCTGACAGTCGGGGTCCTGTGTGGTAGCGAGCGCTGATGGTGATGGCAGTCGACAGAGCTTTCTAGAAACCTGGCAGAGCTGCTGCTGCTGCTGCTGCTGCTGCTGCTGCTGCTGCTGCTGTTGCTGGAGTCAGTGAGAGAAGAATCCAAATCTCTGTGCCTTTATTTTCCCTTTGTGTAAAAGTAGTGACTGAACAAAGAGCGAGCAGCCACTCTTCTTTTTTTGTGTTTTTTTTGCACAAGAACGAGGAGACTCGAGCGCCGAATGTGTTTTTAAAACAGAGCAGCACCTTGGCAGATATCGCCGCTAATTATTTGCACTACTCGTCACAAAGTCCACCCTTTTTTTCACGTCAGTATTTTTAAAAAAAGAAAGAAACGGTGTCACTATGGTAACTCACACAACAACAATAGCAACACAGAATAATGAACTGCTTCCTGATGACACCACAAAATGGCGTACAACTGTAGCCACAGCCACTCGGGAAGACACGCCCATGGACAGATACGCCCATGTGATGCTAATCGGGTCACAGAAGAGACTAAAATATCAGGGATTAGGATTATTATGTTGCGGTGGTGAGTGGGTGTGTCTTCCTGAGTGACAGCGGCCGCACATTTGACCTTTGACTTAAAATTGATGCCGGACATTTTCAAATTAAAAGCGCACGATTTGACGCTAAAGCAGCTATGATCTAGAACTCATGTCTTTGACTATTCATTTAGTTCATTAAATGATGTCCAAAAGTACTGTTACAGATAATTGATTCATTTTAGTTCATTAAGACACGTTTTCTGTTGTTTCAGCTTCATAAAGGTGAATGTTTTGGTTCATTTGTTCCATAAAACAAAGATAATCATTACAATTATGAATTGTTTTGGTTAGTGGACAAAAACAAGACCAAATGGACCAAACGATAATAGAAAATATTATGAAAATAATGGTCAGACTCAGCCCTGCTGTTCTTATTTTATAAATAATCTTATAAATTAAACTTTCAAACCAAAATAGCCGGGGATTAATTCACTCATGTATTATTAACGGATTAGTTGATGAATTGTTGCCGTGACACATCACAGTTCATTTTCTGGTCGTCGTCATAGTTACTCAAGAAACACGTTTCCTCAAAGCTGGAATAGCTCAAATATTTTAGATCCCGAACAAAAACAAACACCTCACACACACACACACACACTTTATCCACAAAAACCACCACTACACTGTTTATTTACAGTCTGGACTGGACGTCGACCCGATGTATCAGTTACATACAGTATTTTCAATAAAAAAGATTAAATACTCAAAACGGCCAAAACATTATTTTTATCAAGAACAAATCTGAGAGAAAAATGTGCCCGGTCAAGAAATAATCGTTGGCCAACGCAGATTATTTTTGTGCTACGTTCCATTTGTAGGCGGAATTGGGAACGTCTCCAAAATGGCTGCCAGTGTTCAAACACTGCGACGTTTACCGACTGTTATCGTGTAACAGCTGACCCGAGAACGCGGAAACAAGACAAATATCGGCTTCATTAACATCGGTTTAACCTCTCGCCTGGACCAATATGGCGGCAGCATTAGTGTGTGTGTGTGTGTGTGAGAGAAGCAGCTTCTGCCTCGTTGTTTTGTGCAAATGACTCACGATGATAAAATCAGATTAAAAACTGATCTGATCAGAAACTGTAATCTCCCTCAGACTAAACCAACGTGACACACCTTTCACTTCACACGCTCCTTTTTCTATCCTGTAAAATACACACACACACACATATACAGTATATATGTGTATATGTATGATATATAAACATATATTGACTGTGTCTCTGAACATGAACACTTCCACCTGAATTATTCATCACAAGTGTTTGAGACTGAAGAAAAAAAAAGGGTTTTTTTCTGTCTCTCGAAGCCTCTGCTGTTGTTTTTATTTTATTTTGAAATTTAAGTGGCTGCTCTTTATCGTGGAAATACAGATTTACACTTCAGACACAAAAAGATGAAGAGGACGCGAGGGGAAAGTCGGGGTTTTTACTAAAAACTGTGTGAGAACATGGAGAAACTAGGTATTATTATTATCATTATTATCATTATTCCTGAGAAACGTGTGTATATTATGGCCGTCAATATGCTGCTTGAAATTTTATTTGACTTTACTCACCACAGACTCACTCGTTCTGCTTTTAAATGAAAGAAAAACTCACACATTTGAAAGAAAACAAAAACTAAATCCAGACTAGAAAACACAATCATTCAGTATTTTATTCAAACTAAAAACAAATGTCTTTATTTTTTGAAGCTCTCGTCAAACCAGATTTTTTCTTTAGCATTTTTTATTTTTGTTGCGTTGATATTTGTGCGTTTACAGAAGGCAGCAAAACACCTTTAAACTCTTTAATCTGCAGATTATCAATGAAGAAAAAGTCAGCGTCATAATTCATCTCTCAAATGAGTAAAATATAAATCTGTGTGAAAATATACAGTTTGGTTGGTTTTTAAAGAAGTTTTTCTGTCTAAACATGTTTAGTTTTTCTCCTGCAGATTAAGTCAAACAGTATTTCAGGCTGCTGTGAAATTAGGATTAATGTTTTAGCAACAAAGACAGGATTTTTATTTTGAAAATAACACTTTTAATCCCACTAGTATCAGTACGTGTAATCTGATTAGTTTATAACAGTGAGAAGACGCGTGTGCGTGTTTTATTTTAGATCATTTTTAACATATTGTAATAATTATAACATTACGAAAACTAGAAAACACTCCAATTGATTTGATTTGTTTTTAAACGGAATAATCTGAGGATTATGGAGAAATCTACAAAACATGTTGAAAGAATTGTTTAGAAAATGTTACATTTCTTTTGTTGTTGTTTTTTAAAAAAAGGTTTTCTAATCTTAATACAGTGAGATTATAGATTATGAAGTTAAACAAGTGTTTGTGATATTTTTGTTTACAGTAGTATCGCGTATTTGTAAGGCGAGACCAATGTTTTTGGCCACACCCCCTCTTATTCTGGGCATGGCTTAAAAGTCAAATATCAGCAGCTGGCTGCGGTGATTGAACGCTAACCGCAACATTTTAACTGCGTTTTATTTACGATACAAACAAATCATTCTCTCATTATTGACGATACTGAGTTTAACGACTGCTCTTCAATCACTGTTGGTTTTTTTATTCATTGAAAACTTTTTTTTTTTCCATTTCCCTCACTTTTCCAAAAGTCGCCTTTTAACTGCAGCGATTGTGACTACGAGCTTTTTGCCGTTGTTTCTCCTCCGAGACGCACTTGTAAAAAAAAGCACAGTGAGACAGAAAACAGACGTTTGTGTGTGAATGTGTGACGTGAATGAATGGTTGTGTTTTCAATTTGTATTCCCACTGCAAAATAAAGACAGTGTGTCGACATCTGTGTCTTCTTCTTCTTATCATTATTATAATTAGTATAGAACTTTATCTGATTATAGTCGTCACCGTCTGACAAACACATCTGAACTTGTTCAATGGACCTGAACCATGTCACATTTAAATTGACGCCAAATCTGTAATCTGGATTAGATCCGGAAGAAACTTGGTCTGATGGTAGAGCGTCTGATCCGGCATACATGTACCAAATTTCGTTAAAATCCAACGACGTTTCACTGAAGTATTTTAAAATTGTTAGACAGTTTTACCCATTTATAAGAGATGGGGATTTCTTGAAAATCGGACAATTTTTGTGGCGTCATGAGTGGGCAGATTCTTACCAAAATTGAACGGGAACATACTTGGGTGATCACCTTTGCGCCACGAAAAACTCCGATTGATCCGATAAAAAAAACGTAGACGGGAAGTTGCTAACAGAAGGACAAACTTACAGATGAACCCACACTTATTGGAGGTAGTGATGGCGAACTCTTAAGGAAACGTACCGCGGAATTTGACCGCGGAGTGCTGCGTGAAACTTATTGTGTGCATCATAAACTCACTCACAAAATAGAGGCATCTTTGAAGCGGAACAAACAAAAACAATTGGAGGTTTAACAGAAAATTGGTGCTTGAATGTAAAATATGCAAAAATATCCAAATTACATGGCAAAGTGCTGCATTTATAAATGTATTATTTTCTCTTGTTCTTCTTCTCTCTTTAAAATGTAGAAATTACGGGTAATAATCACACGATTTAATACGTTTTTAAACAGGATTTTCACGTTGTCGCTTGTTAGATGACATTTTTACACATTTACTTATTTTAGGGAGACACTTCTGCAATTTTCATCACGTTCTGTTCCTTGTACGGCCACCAGAGGGCACTACATGCTCAGCTCAGAAGAGTGTGTGTATGTACATATATACACACTCTCACATACACACCATATATTTACACACACACTCTCGCGCACGCACACACACAGTGCTATAGAGATTACATAAGCCACAGTGATGTTATAAAACACAGCATCGACTGTTTCACCTCAGCAGATTTTATGAAGGTTTTTATTTTGTGTCCAATTCAGTGTTTATGAATAAACTTGTGTCTATAAAACACCGACGTTATAAATCACAAAGGACATTTTTATATGTATATAAAAAGCCAATATCAGTGATGTTTAATCCAGATTTTAATACATTCTTGTCCTGTTTCAGACCCCGCCCATTTCACCGAGTTATCGCTAAAAAAAAATCAACGCAGTAGATTTTTCGTAACTCTGCGAACTCTGAAGACACAGTGTCTATGAAACGCTGTCATCATTGTAACACAGCATAAACTTAATCCGACCTAATCCACCATATGTTACTCCATGTGCTTGATTTCTTCATGAATTTAATACGGATTATCAAGAAATTCCTGAAAATGTTGGAAACGTGGTTTTAAAACTCGCAAAGGAATAATTTTGTATCTTAAAAAAAGCCAATATCAATGATGTTTAAGCAGAAGAGTCACTTATCTCTTTGTACGTCAGGCAGATTTGAGTCTATATATTAAATAAAGTCACATTTACAACAAAATTTTATATAATTTCTCTGCATCTACTCAGATCTGACATTGACTGGATGTATTTTAATCTCATTGCACACAAAAATAACTTATAATAAGTAAATGAATGATTTAAACGTACAATAACCTCCGTTTGTAGGCAAACAAGCTCATGAATTGTTCATATAAAGACACTGATTATGATGTTTTTAAGTCATTAAAGTAAACATGTTGGTAATGTGCTGATAAAATGATCTGAGGAGAAATGTACTCACTGTGAACGACGGTGATGAAGCAGCAGCCAGAGTAAAATCCGGTTAAATCAGTGTTTAAACACTTTCTTTCTTTGGAGCAAATGTTTGACACTAAAATCTCTTTGGCAATTAGAGCAAACACAGAACACCTGTGCTGTCATGCAAGTGCTCATGGGAAATGCAGCTCTTTACAGATGCAGGTGCCAAGATCCAAATACCTGGAAGATAAAATAAACCAAACACATAATGACAGCTGCCATTAATTGTTATTTTCTCAAATAATAAATTCATTTCAAGCCCAAAAAAGTCACATATATTCAGTTATCTTATTTTGTTCATCAAAAAGAGTGAAATATGAACCTAAAAGATAAAAACTTTAATAAATATGATACAGAAAATCATTACATCTTCAAGTTGAAGCTAATATTTAGCATTGAGAACATTTGCAAGAACTTTAGCTTTAGACTTAACGCCAGATTTTCTTCCTCAGATATTTATGTAACTTTTGGTGGTTAAAAAACAATAAATCAGAAGAGGACTTGAAGCTAACAGTGGCTAACAACTAGCCTCATCTATAACTTGGCCAGTAGGTTTTTTTGCTAGGAAATAGTTTCGGTAAAAAATAAACAACAAATAATTCAGAAGGAGAAGTTAGCTAACAGTGCTCGACAATGGTAGATGCTATGTGAATAGCAACCAATTAGCTTAAGCTTTACAATTTAGCAATAGCTTTGCCAAAGTTTGTGTTTTAGCTTTAGGGCCTTACAGTTAGCTTTAGCCATAGCTTTGCAGCATTTACTCAACAACACATAGCTTACTTTTAGCTTTGTCACTGTTAGCTTTATAACAGTCTTATCCTGAAGATCTCAAATTTTTAAAAATGATTTAGTATAATTGACCGTTTTGACCATGACTTAAAGAAAAGGAGGAACTAGCTAAAACAAACCATGTAGCCAACAATAGTTTAGCAGTTAGCTTTAGCTTTGGGTCACCTTTTTATAAAGAATACAGATTTGTTGAAAGTAATATATATTATTATCATTATTATTATTATTTGGAATATTGAGCAGAAATGAAACCAAACCAATCAAAAAGTAGCTATGTCTTGCTAACTGTAGCCACACATAGCTTATGTAAATTTGAAAGATTATCTTGTGTGATTGACAGTTTTGACCTCGTCTTTAAGAAAAGGAGGAACACGCTGACATAAACCAGAGTCACAACAACATGGAGCAAGGTCATTTTCAACCTCGGGATTATAATCTCACAACTAATCTCACATAGACGGTTGTTTTATGTCAACATATCACAACATTTACTCGTGACGCGAATGAGAGGCAGATGGCTCGGCTGCACAGCGCGATGAAGGACAAACACGTGGAGACGGAGGGAGTTTATTTACTGAGCTGTGAGTGATGAGGAACATGGGGAACATGGGGAACACGAGGACCATGAGGAACATGAGGAACATGGGGAACATGGGGAACATGGGGAACATGGGAATAAGAGGAATAAGAGGAATATGAGGGAACATGGGGGAACATGGGGAACACAAGGACCATGAGGAACATGGGGAACATGAGGAACATGGGGAACATGGGGAACATGAGGACCCGAGGGACCATGAGGAACATGGGGGAACATGAAACATGGGGAACATGAAGAACATGGGGAACATGAGGGACCATGAGGAACATGGGGGAACATGAGGACCATGGGGAACATGGGGAACATGAGGAACATGGGGAACATGAGGAACATGGGGACATGAGGAACATGGGGGGGAACATGGGGAACATGGGGAACATGGGAACATGAGGGACCATGGGGAACATGAGGGGGGAACATGGGGACATGGGGGAACATGGGGAACATGAGGGACCATGAGGAGGACCACATGGGGAACATGAGACATCATGGGGGAACATGAGGGAACAGGACCATGGGGAACATGAGGACCATGGGGGAGAGGAACATGGGGAACATGGGGAACATGAGGACCATGAGGATGAGTCAGCAGAGGCAGAAGAGACTGAGGAGGAGGAGGAGGAGGATAATGAAATACTATTAATAAACACGGTGGATGTCTGTAACAGTCACAGCGAGACTGCACTGAGCTCCTGAGAGGTAAAATGGAGGAGGATGAAGAGTTTGAATGTGACTGTTATGTCATGACAGCAGCAGCAGCAGCAGCTGGTTCCCTCCCTGCTGTTGTCAGCTGTGCAGTGCTGCAGAAACACAGCAGAGGAGGAGGAGGAGGAGGAGGAGGAGGAGGAGGAGGAGTGTTATGTAATTCTCCTCCAGCTTCTTCTTCTTCCCCGGGTCCACGAGTGTGAGCTGTAGCAGCAGCAGCAGACATAAATAGTGGGTTTTAATGGCTTTGACCTGTGAGGCAGAAACAAGGACGACGACCTGAGCTGAGTCATCCATTCATCCATTCATTCATTCACTCACTTTAGTTTTTTTCTCTTTTCACCTCTGCACAAAGGATTTATTGAATCCATCTCCTGTAATATTTCTAAACTGAAACGGCTTGTGTTTGAGGTTGAAAGTGAGATGAGTATTAGAGTGTTCACGTCTTTTTGCCTGTTTTAAATTTAAATCTGAGGTCAGCAGGTCAGATCTATTTGACTTTATCGTCCTGTGAAGCACTTTGTGATTCCATATCTTATGTGAGAATAAAAACAGTCTCATATTTCACACTGTGCTGACATAAGGGGAAACACTTGTATAAAACAAACTTACATCCTGCAATTAAACTTCGAGAGTTTAGAGCAATTTGAATAATAATAAGAAATGCACTCAGCAGTTTTTCATGGGATCTTTCATGTTTAAAATTGCCAGATATTGTATGTTCTAAAACATGAGAGACATTCTTTAAACTAAGAGAAGGAAATTATAATTTACTGGGATTATATTATGTTTGAGTGAGAACAAATATACAGATAAAGACAGACGTGTGTCAGTTTTTATTTATTTTTACATTAAAATGTTCTGTTTTAATCCTTGTACGTGTTGCTACGTGTAGAGCA
Source organism: Solea senegalensis (assembly GCF_019176455.1). NCBI lineage: Eukaryota > Metazoa > Chordata > Actinopteri > Pleuronectiformes > Soleidae > Solea > Solea senegalensis. The sequence continues at coordinate 1,569,138 of NC_058036.1, forward strand.
GGGGTCTCAAACACTTTTATTTTGAAATATCATTATAAATATTATCATTTCAATGACTTTTTTACACCTGACCGGCCCCCAACTGACCAAACTAGACTCCTAACTAGCCCCCAGGTCATTTTAGTTTGAAACCCCTGGTGTAGGGTGTTGTTATTGACTAGTATTGCTATGAGAATAGCCACCATTTAGCTTAAGCTTTACAGTTTAGCAATAGCTTTGCCAGTTTGCGTTTTAGCTTCAGGGCCTTACAGGTATCTTTAGCCATAGCGCTTTTTTTGTTGTTTTAATATACATTATTATTATTATTATTATTGTTATTATTACTAATAATAATAATAACAAAGAGCCCCCAGGTCATTTTAGTTTGAAACCCCTGGTGTAGGGTGTTGTTATTGACTAGTATTGCTATGAGAATAGCCACCATTTAGCTTAAGCTTTACAGTTTAGCAATAGCTTTGCCAGTTTGCGTTTTAGCTTCAGTGCCTTACAGGTAGCTTTAGCCATAGCGCTTTTTTTGTTGTTTTAATATACATTATTATTATTATTATTATTGTTGTTATTATTACTACTACTAATAATAATAATAATAAAGAGCCCCCAGGTCATTTTAGTTTGAAACCCCTGGTGTAGGGTGTTGTTATTGACTAGTATTACTAACTATCAATAGCCCCAGATAGGTTTTGGTTAATGTTTCCTCATAGTTTTCAGCTAGAATGTGTTTAACTCGGTGGTGACTCCCACTTCACACCGTTCATATCTTGGGTCATGAAGGTCTGGAACACATTAGTTGTTTTGAGCCGTGAGTCATTTCCAGCTCACATTTCTCACACGAGACAAAGTCAAATATCTGTAAAAGTTGAAGACGAGTCTCTTGTCTCTTCAGCTAAATTTAAAGGTCATGTCCAGAGGTCAGGGGAGGATACGAGGAGGAGCCTCTGACTGAACTGGAGATCCTGGCTGAGGTCTGAGGTCCATCTGTCTGCTGTAACTGCTGGAACTGTTGTAACTGTGTGGAGAGTTCTGCTGGAAAAACACACACCACATATACACTCAGCTCCAGCTCATGCAGAACCACAGCTGGAGACTCATTTTTTCCTCTGCTCTGCCCTGTGACAAACTCACTGGTTTACATTCTTTGAAGAGCGGTCACTCGGTTCATTTTATGTTAAACAGACTTTTCTTACTCTCCTGCACCAAAGTCCATTGAGAAGATTGTCATTTTTAGCCTGCGGGGGCAGCAGCGCATCAACAACTCCTGTGTGCTGTGATGTAAAATCGACAGTTTTCTCGATGCACTTTGGTGCAGGGGGATTGAGCGACTTAAGCGGACGCCGATTTTATGAGGTGAGCGTTTTCGGTGAGGCGTTTGCACATGTATGGATCCATCCATCTGCACCAGATGGCGATGGTGTGGCCGGTTGCCACAGCAACAGCAGGGATTACTCACGCCTCCGCAGTCGGTGCCCTCTGATGGCCGCGTGTCTCCACTCCCACGTTTCTACATCTGCACTTCACTGATGAGTTTGCAGCGTCGATCTGAGGAAGGGGCAAAGTACGGCAGCAGCTGCAGGAAGAGTGAGGGGAGTTACCTAACAGCAGGAATAGTTGCACTGAATTTTTTATGTCTCCTACAGGCTGAGAGATCCACTGTCATATTTTATTCACGTCCATAAGATCTGGAGTAAGATGCCATTTTTTTTTTCCGCAGTGAAAACACTTGGAGCTCTCACGTCTGTGGTTTCCAGGATGTAACGCAGTGCAGTGTCTGGTGAACATGATGAGGCTGAACTGCAGGGGGCAGCCCATCATTGTGCCACGCCACGGAGAGAGAGTCACCTTCAGGAGTCATGTGCTCTGTGTGTGTTTTTAGGTCACAGAAGCTTTTTTTTTTTCCTCCTCTCAACCTGCAACACAGAGTAAGAGAAGGAGACAAAGTGGTCAAAGACAACAGAGGTGAGAGGAAATGCTGATGTGGCACTAAACGGCATCATCGCCACAAACAGCTGAAGCTCATTTCATCTATTTAGACATAAATTCTTACAGGACGTCTGCGAACGAACAACGAGAACAAGGAACCGTGATAGTTATGCTAAAATAGTGTTTTTATTGACAGTGTATATGAACACATGAAAAGGATCTATATCACAGAGTTAATAACACACAACGAGCAGCTGTTTGTCCACAGACCGACGACAATAGGACAGGACTGAGGCTCCGCTGTCGTGTTTGTGTCTGCAACGCTGTCAATCAAAAAGTGGCTCCGCCTTTGAGTTACTTCCTCCAATCGCGTCCACGTCTGCCCACTGCTCACAGAAACTACTAAGATAACAACTACTAAAGGCCTACTACCAAAACTACTACTAAACTACCAGTGAAACAACTACTAAAACTACTACTGAACAACAACTAAAAAAAAGAAAATAATAGGCTACATTCATTTGATATAAAAATAATAAAAGTGAGTTGCAGTGCCACAGAGTCTTACACACTGGTGCTTTAATAAACATGGAAAAGGTTCAGGTGCATGAACTGCTCTGTGTCTGCAGGACATCAAATCATTTTTGGAGGCTTTGTATATTTCTGGCTTGGACTTCCTGCGCTCCCTCGTGCTATGAAGATAGCAGTAGCAGTAACAATTCAAACGTGTGTGTGTGTGTGTGTGTGTGTGTGTTTCCTGGTGCAGTGTAAAGTCCAGTCTGTCTCGTCCTGCAGCGCCGCACGTTCGCCGCGCCGAGGTCAAACACACGTGCTGCACCTTGTGACACCAACGGGAATGTGACACACCTCAAATGCAAACATGGATCGTACCATTTTAAATAAAGGACACGCACGTGTTTTCACTAATACTAACACATATTTGTACTAATACAAAAGAGTTTAGCAACATATCACTGAGAGCATGTTAGCATGCCAAAGGTGTCTAGCCAAAAGCAGCCATTTAGCAACAAAGCAGTGTTAGCATGCTAACACAGAAAAGCTTCAACTCTATTCACCAACAGGAATTCATTTAAAATAAATTAGCAACAAAGCAGTATTAGCATGCTAACACAGAAAAAGCCACATCAATATTTACCAACAGGAATTCATTTAAAATAAATTAGCAGAGTTATTATGCTAACATAGGAAATCAGCGTCACTGTTAATTGAAATGACTAACAAAGCAATGTCAGCATGCTAACCATAGCATTTATCTCAAAGTATCACAGTCAGAACTAGCTAGCAGGGCTAGACTTTTCATTAACAACAATTTATTCCTTTTAATTTATTTTTCCTTATCAAGTTCTTTGAATTTATTTACATTTCATTACTTTTTAATGACCTAGCTTCCTCTGTTGACACTGTTCAGTTTGTGTCTCAAGTGTGCTCAGGCATGAGTAAGGTTCAGATTCCTGAGTAGAGACCAGTATAAGGAGCTTAGCAGTTAAAGCCTTTGTAAACTAACAATATTTATTAAAGGGAAATATTCCAAGAAAATATGGAAGAAAGGTAAAATCTGTCAAGATTCCTACTGACAGGAAAGTTTAAATTTGGAAGTTTTTGTCCTGTCAAAGTTGCAGAGACACAGTTTTCTTTTGTTAGTCAGATGTTCTGTCTCTGCGTCTCGTCCCCCGTGACACAGTGACTCATATGAGTCAACGTGGATCCGGATTGAACCCTCGGTTGCTCTGAGACGGTTTCCATGAGTACAAAAGCGTCTTTTAGATGAACCGAGTGAGACGTCAATTCAGATGGTGTAGATCATATTCACTCTTTGTTGTTTTGTTAGACGTACACGCCTGTGCACACGTCCTTTTGTCTTGAAATCTTTGGATGTCGATTTGTTGATTTGGGGGAATTTTCCAGAAACACTGGAAGTGGTAGGAGGCCAAGAAATATACACCAGAGAGATTATGTATATAATCTGGCTCGGGGGAAATTAAACTTTTAAACTTGCACAGTAAAACATTGTCTAATTTAACAATCGAATGCAGTAGGAGAGTTTGACAAAATGTTTTTAAAGGCACGTTTGCACCTTTAAGATTTGTTCATTTTCAGTTTTAAAGCTGTATGAGTGTTTCCATGAGTTGAGTGTTGACTCTCGGTGTGAGTGTGTTCTCCTTTAAATCTACGCCATCGTCCTGTTTCCTTATCACAAGGTTGGACTGTCAGTATGTACAATCCAGCAGATTAGAGCGGCACGGAGCTAACATGTAGGTCGCAGAGTCCTCGCCTCCTCGTGAATTTGATGTTGATGTCACATTTACAAGGGTGACATCACCTGCGGCCAATCAGAGAGCCTGTAACAATCATTTAAACGATACACTGCTGCTGCCGCTGTTGGACTTTGACCGAGAGGAAGTAATTCAACCAGTTACAGGTTTGTTAAATACACATGTAAACATATTTAAATATTTTCTACATTTCAAATAAACATTTTTATTGCATTGTATTTAATTGTCTTTATTACTGTTATTTCACTTGATAGTATGAGTTCAAATAAATCTGACGGTGTCCAACAGGGCTCCATTCTTGGACCTCTACTATTTACGCTTTCGGTGTGTAGTTGGAACTCTCCAACTTCTAAAACAGTTGTTTTACGGATACAGTAGGTAACGCAGAATTAACATTCCGTCAGAAATCAGAAATATATGCTATCTATCTTTACAAAACCACCTTCAGTTGAATTAAGGACCTTTCTCATCTGTAACATGTCGTATAAATCTGACGGTGTCCCACAGGGCTCCGTTCTTGGTCCTCTACTTATCAAGCTTTCAGCGTGTAGTCAGAATTTCCGAGGTCAATTAAGGAACCAATATTTCAAAAGGTAAACATGTTTCTGCGCCGTTTGTGTGAGCAAATGACCATGTAGAGCGTTTTTATTGACTGTCTAACAATGGCTAGCCCGATTTATCTTGCACAACCTTCTTCAATCGAACTTTTCTCATGCATAACAATTCTACACTGATAGCAAATGTTTCGATTCCAGCTTTGGTAACAACTGACGACACTGCAAAGAAACCTAAATAAGGAATTTTCCATTATACAGCTTCTAGCATGGTTCCGGTTGGATCAGGTTGACTGTATTTGTGTTTTTTCGCTTTCCCATCAGTGATAATACCTGGTACCTGGTGGTTTTTTTAGTACCTGCTCTGACGAGGTTCCAAGTGAGCTGAGCCCATACTAAATTGTGAAGTCAACAGACTGCCATGTGGTTACAGCTTTAAAAAAAGTCATACGATAAACCACCAAACACTGAAAAGAAAGAAAAGTCCCACTTTCTTCTCTTCTTCTTTCTTCAGAGCGTGACGTCAGGTTCTAATGACCTTCTCGAGTCTTTGACTCCACAGTCACGCTCTGCAGGAGCCCGATTATTACCTGCACTGCTGATGAAGAATCAGAGATAACTGTCTGCTCTTACATGTTCTCATTTACCTTTTGTTCAGATTAGATAGTGACGACTGCAGCACTTTGTGTCCTGCTCCTACATGCATGCACACACACACACACACACACACACACTACTGTACTGTGAATATTTTCTGGTTTCTTTGCTCCATGAAACAAATAAATCATCAACACTGATGAGTTTTAGTTTGTGGACAAAACAAGACATTTGAGAACATCATCATTTCCAGGTTTGACAAACACAGATCAACATTTTCTGACATTTTATGGAGGAAACAACTTCTCAATGAATCAGGAAAATCATCAACAGATTGTTTCTGTCAGTGACAGGACAAAGACTCACCTCTGAGTGCAGGTGTGGACACTTCCATATTTCTCGACGAGAGACGACGTGTGTGTGTGATATCATCTCCACTTCACTGAGGCTGGTTTTTATTTTTATATTCCTGTGTGATTTAGAGAAAGAAAAAAAATACATCTTTTACCTCCAAGTGTGTCAGCAATTAATAATCATATTTAACTATAATAATCTAAACGCAGCATTACTTGTCCACACTGCATCCAGGAAACGAGCTTGGAGCTGCATGGTGAAGGAGACAGCAGCAAAAATTCTACTTATAGTTCCAAATCCACTTATAATTCCAAAATCTACTTAAAAAAAAGTTGCATTTGAAAATATCGAAGAGAAATAGATGAAGTAACAAAAACAAAAGTCCTGTTTAATAAAAACAGGACTTTTAAAGGATCCTCACCCTGGGAACCGGCCTCATTAAAACACATCTCCACTCTCGTCTCTGACGACGTGGTTTGGAACGCGGCCAAATGTTTTCAAACACGGCGAGGTGTGGGGTCGCACTCAGAGTAGGACAACAATGGGAGGTCAATCAGCATTTCTGTGCAGAGACAGAGACAGAGAGGGAGAGAGAGCAGGGACGCTGTGTCCGTCGTCTCATTGGCAGGAGTCCACAGCTCTGGACACTCAGCTGCGGGTTCACTGGGAACCTTTATGGTCCTGGGAAAAACAAGGCCGTGTTGTTAAATGTTCCAGGAAACACAAACTGGAAGTAAATAAAAAGATTCCGACATGAAAAGACTGAGGAGATGGAAATTTATCCGATGAACAAGGAAGTGGTGCTTTTTCATTCTTGGCGACTATTTCCAGGGACAACGCTGGTTAAAGGGGTAGTTTGGTTTTTTTTGAAGTGTGGCCGTAGGAGGTGCTGACGCTGGGAAACAGCTTCTCTCGAAAAGACTCAACTAACGTGAGTCGACAAATGTGTTCATCGCATTATCTCGCCAAGTTTGTAAAACGTGCACCAAAGTCCATTAAGAAAACAAGCGATTTTGCCTCACGTGGACAGAGGAGCTGCTGGTCTACTGCTGCCTCGTGTGGTCAGTTTGTGTCACTGACGTTAATCTCAACAAATCATTTCAAACACCAAAGTCACAAAATAACACATTTGAATTTAGTGATGGAGGCAGCAGTGGATCAACAGCTCGGAAAGTGTTTCAGAAAACAACAAAAAGTTTAGTTTCCATTTAGAAAACGTCATCTATCAGTGAAATAAAAGCCCAAACATTTATGAACATGGATAGAAAAGTAAAGAAAGTTGATTTTTGAATTGATTTTCAAGAATTTGAAGGACACGTGTGCACTTTCAATGACCCATGTCTATTTATTGTTTTCCCCCAAGATCCCCAAACTTTCAAGGATTTCAAGGACCCTTGGGGAGCTACTTTCAAGGGCTTGGACCTTTTTTTGTAAATTTACAAACGTCTACGATTTTGACGACCCACTGATGACCCGAAGCTTACGTGAAATCCTTGAAAGTTTGTGAATTTTAGAAAAAAATTCAAGGCCCTTGAAAGTTATTGCAAATATCCCTAAAAAGAGATGGGTTCCATGACCCATCTGCTTGAATTTTGTGCACGAAAGAAGTTAAGTTGATTTTTTTCACAAACTTTCAAGGATGCAAACAATGCTAAACTGTAGATGAGTTAAAAAGACTCAAAAATCACAGAAAACATTTGTTAATCTCCAACATTTAGCAAAGCAAATGTCTAAAATGTCAATATTTAACAGAGGAGTCTGTGGAAAAGTGTCATATATGTCACTTCCTCATACAAAAACTCTTCAAAAGCCCCAAAATATCCCTTTAAATGAGGATGTGTCATGTCGGTTTCTCATTTTTTTACATAGATTTAGTCACAAAAGGAAAGAAAGAAGATACAATCTTTTATGTGTTGTTTGATTATAAAACATGAATAAATATAATACAAATAAGTGTGTGTGTGTGTGTGTGTGGTAACACACACCAGCATCAGCTTTCACCCTCACAAAACTGATCAATTGTGCGCATTAATATTTGATAGTAACAGGATCAGAGCTTTGAATTCACCGCAGCACGGAAACATTTGTCCCCGACAGAGGAACTGGGTCACAGACATTTTCATTATCACCGCTGTGTCCAAAACAAAGAGACAAGATTAAGAACACGGATCTGGTTTGGTTTGGTTTTGTTTTCCTCCTCTGCACAGGATCAGCGGCCTTATTTTCACTGATCGTTAACAGCGAGGAAACGCACGGAAACAAACTTCCTGATACAAACACATGTGACCATTTTTTCAGGAAAGGTCACATGTGTTAAATATTCACATCATGTCACTTTGAATTATCATTACGAGTGAAGAAAATCTATAAATACTGCACTGGCACCAAATATCAATATTTCATCTAAAACATGACCTTGACAGTCCTCTTGGTGGCGCTCTTCATGGAGCAGGGCTGAAAAGCAGGATAAAGCACTATGTTTTTAGATAAACAGAAGCCTCGTGTGACTGATTATTGCACAACTGCGGTGTCGCGATATTATCGATATTTTTGACCATGTGCGGCATCTTTAATCGTGCGCTAACCTGCGATAACAACGCATAAAAAATGGCCTTTTCTTACAGTAATTATTCAGACAGATATTGTTTTATTAAATAAAGAGCTGATATGTAACATTTAGGAGCATGTCTGGACCTTTAAAATCATGTTTACATTGGTGGATTATCGCCAAAAAGGACATCATTTAGATTTGAAGACGGTATTTCGGTTGGGTGTAATGTGCAACGTCACCTCTAGGTGTCACTAAATGCTACACACTGGTCCGTCACAAGTATGGATTGAGAAAATGTTCCTGCAAAACACTCAACAAATAAATAAATATGATTATATAACCAGTAGAACAACAGCGACAGAGAGACCAACGTGTCAGAGGTTTATATCCAGAGCAACGAGCAGCAGCTTTGACTCCGCGAGTCTCTTTTCAGCCTCTAATCTCATCATCTCCACTTTTCTCCTCCGCCTCTCGTTCAGTTTTAGTCGCACCGGGATTAAAGGGTTAAAGGGAAACGGTTCACAGTCACAGACCGAGGGTTTCGAGATCCACGTCTCCGTCCACATGTCTTCTGACACAGAAGTCTCACTTAATTAAATCAATGTCTGCTTAAGTCTGTAATATCATCCTAATCTATTCAAGTCTTTATCTCACTGTTAGACAAGACTTTTTCTGAAGTTTATAAACCACTCCCACTCCAAACCCCAAAGAGAAAATCAGTTATTTATGCTCGCGGTGACACAGGAGCTGCTGGTCTACTGCTGCCTCGTGTGGTCACTTTGTGTCACTGAGTTAAATCTAAACAAAGATTTTTAAATGCCGAATGGAGGCAGCAGTGGATCAACAACTCCTGTGTGCTGTGATGTTAAAATCGCTGGTTTCCTCTATGGGCTTTGGTGCAGATAGAACAAGTGATTAAAAACTTGTTTAACAGTGAGATAAAGATGTGAACATACTCTCCAGATATTGTAGACTTAAGCTGGTGTAGATTTCATTGGTTGGGTAATTTACTTTTATTATTAAGTGGCTAAAATAATGTTGTTTTTTTCCAAAAATATGAACCATCTCTTTAAGAGTGTTTTTTTTTAGCTTATGTGAATAAAGGTAAAGTGATGCACGCTGAAAATAAAGAGTTAAACACCAAAAAAAAATTTAATTTAAATAAAATCAAATAAATGTCCTTCAGAAAACGTCCTTTTCCTCACTTCACTTTGAGCTGAGTGATTATAATGTTTCACTGGAGTCGACATTATTTTCTCATCCTCCATTAAAGTCACACTAGCGTCTGTGGTCGACTGCCAGAAAAGAGTCATGTGATCGAGTGAAAGCCGAGCTCTTTGTGGACCGTCGTCATCGCCGCACGGAGCAGGAGACGTCGAGCGTCTAATCTGTGCAGCGAGGCTGGGAATAGATCTCAGATCTGAGCTGCTGCAAAATCCTAACTGCTAATCAGCTTTTCCTCATCGCGTCCTGAGGTCAGAGGTCGCGCCACCACAGGGGCGAGATGAGACGGCACGCTTCTGAAAGGACTTCTACTGTAAATCAATATTCATTGATCACTGACCTCACAGAGCATGTTAAAACCTGTGTTTGGAATACAGTGGGAGCCAATGGGAGCTGTACTTCTTTAAATATAACCAAAAAACAAGGGTGTAGGTTTGTGACATGTCCCCATCAATATTTGGAGAAAGCCAGATTGTCCCTACTAATGTTCGAGACAAGGCAATGTGTACGGATGCGCAAATTCTGTGAGTGAGCGGATTTTACGAGCGTCAATGAACGCATCACAGCAGAACACACACACACACACAAAGCGGAAAAAACTCCACCCAAACACCTCATTCCTCCAAATGTACGACTTCCCTGTCTCCACCGTTTAACTGAAACATGTTATTTATGTGCCGTAAATCCCAGATCTCACTAAAAATAACTGTACAACGCAGTTTGCAAAGATACTGACAACAAATCTGGATCTGTTTCAGCATCAATCTGCTGCTGCTGGATTTTGCCACTAGGTCACACACACACACACACACACACGATAAACCAAAACAACCTCAGTGCTTTTTATAACCCACTGTAAGCCCAGGATTAGACTCTTTAACCAGTTACTGTTCCCACTAACTGTAAAGATGCCACTGTGAATAACAGCAGCGTCGCTCAGGTGTTCCATGGGATGTCACAAAATGTCCGCCCACCATCATCATCGTCGTCGTTGTCGTCACAGTTCATTCTCTGAGGGTCATGGGAGGAGGAGGAGGAGGAGGAGGAGCAGGAGTCAGTCCCAGCTGACATGAGGAGAACGTGGACAGATGACCAGGTTAAGCTGCTTTCAGAGTCAGAGCTGCACTGGAGCACAGACGCTGCTGCTGCTGCTGTAAAACAACACAAACACTGCAGAGAATCTTCATCACAACACACACACACACACACACACAATCAAGTCAACATGAGTGAGGGAGAATCATACATGAAATACATGAAAATGCCAATGCATATACTTTTGTATTTAACTGGATAAATATCTATTTTAATAATCCAATGACCTCGGAAAATTAACATTTGATGAAATAAGACAAGATAGTTCATGGGCTACATCTTAATGTTTGTTGATAATATTTTAACATGTTTATTTTGCAGTTAAAACATTTGTTTCTGTTAAAAAATGTACAACTACAGCAGGAGGAATGACATAATGCTTTTCACCTGTTGCCAGAGTAAAGCGCTGTACGTGACATGAATAGATGACATATTTCTACACTTTACTGGTATTTCAATCGTTTTACAGTTCTTGGTTCAGTGTGATCAGTGTGGGCTTTGATTCCTGCTGCACATGTTCCACTTTCCTGCAGGATAATAATTAAGTTGAAACTGACGGGATGAATGTTCTTGCTTCAAGACGATTAACTTCTCGATTAATAGAGTCATCGTTCGGTCCATAAAATGTCAGAAAATGATTCAGTTTGAATGATTTCTTGATACAATTCAAATAAGGTGACAAATCAGAAATCAGGTCCTTTCATCAGCACTTTCAAAATAAAACGAAGAAAACAAGATTTTTCTTTCACACTTTTATTGTTTTCAAAAAAGATTTCTTCTCGTTACAAATTAAGATTTTTTTCTTCTGAAATGAAATTGATTTGATTTTCACTCTTGCTTGATGCAAGCAACAAACCGTTGCCGAGCAACATGAGGATAAAATGACGTAAAAACAAAAGTGTAATTCGTCGTGGCACCACAGTGCCGACCAGGACCTGGAGGAACCACGCCCCCCCACGCTGGATTATCAACCTTTAAACGTGTGCAGATTATAAACTGTGAGAGAGGAAAAACACTAAATTCTGAGCTTCAGGTTCTGGGTTTGGTGGCGAAGGTGAGGTAACCTGTGTGACCCGGAATCTCTCTGGGGGGCGTGGTTGTCTTCAGGGCGATGGAGGCGTGGTTCGGAGCCTCCCCTCTGGAGTCGGGACCGGGCGGAGCGGAGGGGTCGGGGCCGAAGTCCGGCAGCGGCATGGAGACGACCCGGACGTCGTGGACTCTGAGCAGAACCTCCACGCTGCTGAGCTCCTCAAAACCCTGATCCATCAGAGCCTGGCACGTCTTCTGGACCTGCTCGATGCACGGGGAGAACGAGCACACGCGACCTCCTGCTGAGAGACACACAGAGAGACAAAGAGACAGCGAGACAGAGAGAGGGAGACAGAGAGAGGGAGACAGAGAGAGAGGGAGACAGAGAGACAAAGAGAGGGGGAGACGGAGCGAGAGACGGACAGAGAGTGAGAGAGAGAGAGAGAGAACAAAAGGACAGACTGAGTCAATAATGTGGTTTTATTGTGAAAAAAGAAAACAAATGTTTTGGCCAACTCCTCTTGTTTTTCCTCCATCTGATAAAACGCCATTAATCAGAATAAAAGACTGGAGGACAGAAAAAGAATATAATCTGAACCAGATTTCTAAATTTAATATGGACTGAAGGACAAATTTAATCTCACTCCTGGGAAACTGGGGATACTACGACGTCTATTAATATTTAGTTTTTCTTTCTCACAGAGAAATTGTGTCGTCTCCTGCAGACGGAGGATCATCATGGACTGAGACTGTGTTCTTAAACAGATCACCTGTCCACCGCGGCCTCTCGTCTCTGACCGACGGCCCGCGGAGATCCAAGCGGGGGGTCGCGACCTCCAGCGTCTGACGAGAAGACTGAGGAATGTGAGCGAGGAGGGAACCAACCAGAGGAACGTTTCCTAATCTGTGGTGCATCATCTATTAGCGTGAGGCGGCGACACTGCATGTGTGTTTGCAGAAGTGAAGGAATTTACCAGGTTTCTTGAATGCACCTTGAAGCTGCTCCTGAACATACTGTGAATACTGCGTTACGTTCATTAGCTCTCGTGGGCTGGAATTTTGAAGCTTTTCCACTATACAGTTCCAGCACGACTCGGCTCTGCTCGTTTTTCACGTTTTTTTCAGTTGTTTTGGGTGTAACTGAATCATTAGAATCACTGGATTAAAAAGATTTGTTCACAGAATCGTTCAGTACTTCCTGCATGAATGTCACTGAACTGATTGGGCACACAATCACCGGCTTTCAGCAGCGCTGTCGCTAATGGAATGATGGAATATCAGAAACGGAATAATCCATTCCAGAATATTCCATTCAAATTCCTGTTAAAATGATACAAAGTCTCTTTTTTGTTTAAAAAATGTGCCGAGCAAATTTCAATCAATGACAAACTACAACCCTGTCAAACAGCACTCGCCTTTATTTTCCATATGTCTTACTTTTATTCTAGCTTAATCCGAGTATGACTTTATTTATTCTGTACAGCACTTTAACTCCACTGTGATTTACAAATAAAGTTGGATTGGATTATTTGGATTCATTTCATCAGAAAAAGCAGTTTATTTCTCAGATTATTGGCTGCCCGAGTGAACATAATTACCAATGGTACAACTTTGCGTATTGAAAATGTAAAGCATATACAGTTGGTTTTAAAGGTATAACTGACACTACTAATGTTATTGTGTTTTTAGGACGTGGACGCCTGTTTTTAAAGTGTATTTCCAACACGGAGCATTTGTGACGGTAGAAGAAGCAGCACTTCCTGCTCGTTTATGACTGGACGACACACAGACAGACAGACAAACAGTCGGTCGCACTGCACAGTCGATCATTGGGTTAAAGAGCGAGTCGAAGCGTTGAAGAGTTCACCGTGTGTCTGATAAACACAGCGGGATGTTTCGGATTGCAATCGTTCCTTTGGACCAACAGCACCAGTGTTTTCTCGCTCTCCTGACGGCCATAAAACACAACGTGACCGTCTCCCAGCAACCAGAACACACACAAATACATATATACACACACACAGGGAGGAGTCAGGTTGATGATTGACCCACGGCGTCTAAAAGCTGTTATTAATAACCTCCATAATCAACCAGAGCTCCACGAGTGGTATCTGAATGACCTGCGGCGCGAGTCCTGACTGTGAAGCTCTGGGTCTCTGAGTTTGTCTTTGTGGGACATGTTTGCTCTGAACTTACATAATAAGACTCCAAGTCCTTCAAGGGAGAGAAAGGGGGAGGGAGGGAGGGAAGGAGAAGGAGTATTAGCTGTGCCAGGATTCAGAGAACAGCTGAATACAGGGTTGGGGCTTCAGGCCAGGGCATTACCAGAATTATAAAAAAAAGGAAATATTTCACCGAGTGCGTTATTAACTGGCTCTTAACAACGTCTGGCACTTTCCCACTGTACAGTCCCGGCACGGCACGGCACAGCTTGATTATACTTGGTTTGGTATCGCTTTTCATGACTTCATCGCTCCTCTTCAATGCGGACGGGGTCGTCATAGTAACGGCTGCGTGAAATTGCCGTGACGTGGTTTTCTACGCGACACAAACGAGTGACTTGTATAGCAGTTGTTTTGGGTGTGACTGAATCATTAGAGTCAGTCGATTAAAAAAAGATTCCTTCACAGAATCGTTCAGTATTTCCTGCATGAGCGGCGCACAGACTCCGTCTGACACGGTCACTGAACTGAAATAACACTGAACGTGGTTGTGATTGGGCTCATAATCGCTGGCTTTCAGCAGTGCCGACTCCTCTGTTAAATATCGACACCTTAGACATTTCCTTTGCTTAATGTTGGAAAAATAACACACGTTTTCAGGATTTTTAAGTCATTTTAACGTTCGGTATTGTTCACTTTGAGTCTTGTGTCGGACGGCGCACTCATGACTCTTCCAGTGACGACACTCTCTGACCGATCAGTCTCATTTTCAGCTCGCTTAGAATCTCATCAGAGTAGGGACTGAAAAAAAGTTCCAGGTAACAGGTACCATCACTGATGGAAAAGCAAAAAAACAAAAACATGCTGGAATCCAGTAGAGTTCTAAATATGCAGCCTAGAAGTGCATTTGACTCATAATAAATGTGAGTAATAATAATTCTCATTTACATTTGGATAACATAATTAAAATGATCAGCGTGCAGTTAATTTTCTTCAGTCTGTAGGATATGAGGCGTATAGGTGAGGACAATATCTCATCCAAATTGGGGATAAACACACAAAATAAGCCAAATAGAAAACTTTGTATGAAAACATGAATGGTTTTCCATGAATCTGAGCCTCTGACAGACACAACCATGTGACGAAATGATAAAACTATTAACTATTAGAACTATAAAATGTTTGTTTATGGCTGCTTCAGTGCTGCGCTTGGCTCCGGCTCTCTGAAGAAAACAGCCCGACCCAGCAGTGGGAAAGTAAATCAAACTCTTTTTTTTTGTTTCCTTCTGGAGCCACAGTCACCATCTCTGTGCCTGCTGCAGCAGCAACATAACCCTGTATGGTCATGGGTCCTGTTCTACAATGGCTGCTCTCTATTTATCTGTATCTTTATATACATGTGTGTGTGTGTGTGTCGGCTCATGA
Organism: Solea senegalensis; assembly: GCF_019176455.1. Taxonomy (NCBI): domain Eukaryota; kingdom Metazoa; phylum Chordata; class Actinopteri; order Pleuronectiformes; family Soleidae; genus Solea; species Solea senegalensis. Next base: position 1,584,340 of record NC_058036.1, read on the forward strand.
AAGGAATATGTGGCAGTGGCTCCATAAATGGGAGAGAGAGAGAGAGAGAAGAAGAAGAGAATTGCAGAGCAGCATCTTCCCTGCTGCTGAATTCCTCTTCATATTGGGACGTGTTTTACAAAAAAACAAAAAAACAATGCTGCATTTATGTGCCCAAGGCAGATTATGTCCTAAAAGACAAAAAAAGAAAAAGTGTGGAGTCACGCACCATTTACAGAGCGAGACTGTGTAAGTCACTGGAAGAAGTGATTAGAGTAAGAGGTTTTCAGTGTTTGTGGCAGCAGCACAGGGTTTTTATTTCAAAACAGAGCTTAATCTGGATTAATCTGTCGATTATTTTCTCGATTCATGGTCCATAAAATGTCACAAACCAAAGGCACTCCATTTTCTCTCTGAGTACTTTGTTAATATGAAGAAAAGAAAAACAGAAAATAGCCGGAAAATCAGATTATAAATGTAAAATTGACAATTTATGACAAGAAGTTAGTTTTGATATGGAACAATATACAGTTCACAATAAAAAAAACATCTATGATGCAAAACTAATCAACTAATCTCTAAAGGAAATTCTAAATTATAATTTGATATTAGTTTGTGGGCCACATCTGGAACTTTGAGGCTTCTGGATTGAAGTAATATGCTGCATTTGGAATTTTCAAGTGAAAAGTCACCTCAGGTCAGATTTCCAACTTCCTGAGTCTGTAATCTGACCCGACACCCCAACATGGGATACCAAAATGGCTGCTACTCAAATCAATAATAAAAAATATTCTGCTGACGTCACGATCTTGACAGCCGAAAGCAAAGCTGGAGTCAAGGATTTAACCACGCCCCCAGTGAGACGTTGTTCCATTGTAGCATGACGACATGTTAGCTCCTTCTGCAAACCTGCAGCTGCTGCCAACTAACAGTCACCATGGTAACTGCTGATTTGATTTGTCAACAAGAATGTAAACTATGTTATGAGCGTGTAGCAAAGCAGAGAATATATTATTATTATTATTATCATTATTACACATTAAACATTTAATGAACATTCTGGAACCACACTACAGAACGCCAAGCAGGTCACATGTTACCATATAAGGTGTTTCCTTCCATGTACGATCATGTTATTGGAGGTTAGAGGTCAGATTTAGTGAACTGAACAACAGATTCAAACTTAAATGAGTTATCGTGACATAAAACCAATGATCCAGGACTAAACCAGACACGTCCATTATAAGGTCACGAATCGTGACCTCCTGCGTCACGTTTCAGCCAGGGTGGATGTGGCCTGGTCACGTTTTAATCTGACCGCTCATTACATAAGCGTTTCCTCACCTTCCTGCAGAGCTCCTTGAACGTCTTTGAAAGCGCGTTGCTATGTGCGCTCACTGAGACAATGAGATAATGCGACTCTGAACACTAAAACACTGACCAGCTCACTGAGCCACACACACACACACACACACAGACCTGCCTGGACACGCTGGTTGTCACAGAGACCACAGCGAGCGGTTCTGACTTTCATACTGGCTGTTCTGTGAACCAATACGCACATAAGGATGAATGTTAATGAGAGTGGCAGCGTTGATTAGTATCGATGGTGTTGCTGGCAGAGCACAGTGAGCCTCCACAGCCAGAGGGAGGAGGAGGAGGAGGAGGAGGAGGAGGAGGATTTACAGACTGGTGTATCAAAAAAAAAAAAAGGTGCACAGTCATGATCAGAATGCTGCTGCACCACTGCTGCATCACAGAACTGCGACTGTTTCTCTGTGACATTAGCATACATGCACCAGGACAGTACTGCAGCCTTGGGATTGGCACACACCTCACCACCACAAACTATATCATTTGGAACCACGGGGCGGAGACTAGAGCAAATTTTTATTCCAAGTAACACCTGAGAACATCCCAGTAACACCATTATCGTAATTGGGTCGAGCAAACCGTTCACAGGAGGCAGATTTATTCTCTCGTCCTCACATATGCCACACACACACGGGTATAGTGAGATTAGATTGAGATGGAGCGAGAGATAAAGTGACTAATTATTGTTACTCATTTTCTACTCCACACCGACCACATAGCCTGGTATATACAGTACAACCATATTTCTGATTTTAAAGCTCTACGGACAAGCAGCAGGTGTACGGTGTACCAGTATGAGAGGAAATGACACTCCTGACCAGTAGGTGGCGGTAGTCTGTAGCTGTCATTGTGAAAAGACAGATACTAAAGAAGTTTGATATAGATTGATCAGCTTATTCTGTCTAAATGTTCCCTCTTATGGTTTGCGTGCTGTGTTGACTCTGTCTTCTGATTGGCTGGAGGAAATCAGCCAATCACTATGTCCTCACGTGTGTACATGTGTGTGTGCGCGGTGTCTCACCTTGTCTCTTCAGAGCGGTCTTTGCGTGTCTCACTGCCTCCCAGGGGCTGGGAATGTCCAGGAACACCGCGTCCGCCACTCCCGTCACTCCGAAGCCGTCTTTGCACACGTCCTGGTTCCTGACGGTGACCAGGTGATCCACGCGGTGCTCTTTGAACTCCTCAGCCACCTTCTCTGCCCGCTGCTGGTGAAACTCCACCGTGTGCAGGTGACCTGTGGGGGCGATGGTGCGCAGGATGGCGTGGGAGAGCGAGCCGCTTCCCGTACCTGCAGCAGAGGGAGGAGGAGGATGATGATGATGATGAACCTGGAGAAGTTCTCACGCACTGTAGCTTTAGCAGGTTCTACTATTTTTCTTTTTATACTGAAAGTCACAATTTGTGACGACAACTCAGGTTAAATGTCTCTGGGTAAGGCTTGAAGGAACAACTCCCAGAGGGTTAGGCATTTGGTGCAATATGTGCACCTTTTCTGATGATAATAAGATGAGACTCTTTATTGTCACTGCACACATAGACAGCTTTCGCTCGCCAAAAACTGCTCAACCCCTTCACCTTAAAAGACATTATAGTGACGTGGATGAAAGATAATGACAATAAATAACCAAATAAAGGCAATAATCAACCAAAAAAATTAAAGGTTGACTCAACTTAAAATGAAACTCTTAAACACATGTGCACCTCAGCTTTATTCTTGGTGGCGCACCCTTTAGCTTTAGTAACTTGGTGGTTTCTCCAAGTGCTGACAAGCTTTCCATCAGAATCTTTGCCCATACTTCATGTGCAAAAGCTTCTAACTCATTGACGTTGGACGGCTTCCCTAATGCCTTCTATAAATCCCTCCAAAGATTTTCAGTTGGATTTCAATCTGGTGACCGAGAAGGCCATTCCAGGACGTTCCAGGATTTTTTACTCAACCAAGCTTTGGTTGACTTGGAGGTGAGCTTGGAGTCATTGTCTTGCTGGAAAGTCCAATGGTTCAATTTGTTAACAGAAGGCATCCCGTTCCTCTTTAAAATGGCCTGGTTATTTCTGGGAATCCATGATGCCAGGTTCACGATCAAGATTGCCAGTTCCTGCCATGCTTGACCGTGGGGATGGTATTCTTGTGGTCATGAGCCTGGCCTTTCGCACGCCAAACATAGCGCTGATCCATATGCCCAAACAGTTCTAGTTTGGATAGAACTTTGTAGATTCAAGGGTGGAGTCCGGCCATGAAGTCCTTGTTTATTCAGTGCACATCTTATAGTTGCCACAGATGCACCGTGTACCAGCCATCATCAGGTCATCCTGGAGGTGTGTTGCAGTCACACCGGGCTTTCTTACACGGCCAGGCAGGTATGCAGCTGTTCCGTAAGTCTTACACTCCCAATGGTGTCTTTTGGAAGATAACATTTTCTGGAAGTCTTCATAATCTCTCTCAGCTTTTGTGAAAGCTCCTTTGTCTTCCCCATGATTGCAACTCACATTGAATATCTTCATGGGTGTGAAGCAAATGAAAACCACAATAGTCTATAGGGGTTAAATAATTGTGACATGGCTCAATCTTGACATGACACATCTTTAATTGTTCAAAAGTGTATGTCATACGTCCGTCATCTGGCCCTCGACTACAGACAAGGTTCCAGTTCTGCGTAAGTCTATAAGAATAAATGGAAGACACGTCTGTCTGACGGTTGATCGCATAAAGGCGGAACGGTTCACTCGACAGGCTTCAATCTTGGCAGGTGACTTACCCAGAGCCGACTTTGACTTTGTCTGGATAAGAAATACAAGAGATATGTGGAATTAGATTTGTGTCAATATTATCAAACAAAGATAAAAGATAAAATATCGATTTAATCATTCAAAATTATTGTATTTGATTTGTTTGAAAATACACCTTTCTTTCGTGCCTGCGCTCCAAAATTGTTCTTTTGTATTTTATTTATTTATTTATTTAAAAAAAAAACTCCCTGGTGGACATTTCTTTATTTGCTCTTGATATACACCTGTCTTTCCCAATTTGTTTGAGTTCTCAGGTATACTTTCATTTGACTTTCTGTATTTTGTTTCTTGTTTTGTATACAAAGATTTCAGTTGTGAGCGGGCGGAAATACCATTGTATGTTATTTGAAATGAAAGTAATTGCTGTATTGTAATGCTCTCACAAAACAAAAATAAATAAAATTGTTCTTTTGCGCTACCTGACTTTTTGTTCGCGACACTGACCATGGGCGGGCCTTAGGTAGGTGCCTGCTTTTGTGGTTCATAAAGTGTTTGCTTCTTAAAAAATGTTGATAATATTGACACAAACCTAATTCTATAGAGATACGGCAACCAAAAAAAAAAGGTGCACATTGACCGGGTGCTGCGCTATAATTTCAGAATAACCGTCTCTGTGGATGTTTGGGTGTTTCCTCTGCCGTGTGACAGTCATAACAACAGACTCACAGCTGTTACCACAACACACACACACACACACACGTTCATACAGCTCGTCTCTGTGTGATAAGTGGATGCTACATTTCTGAGTGGGCCCTCTCTGCCTGGAAGCAGCCGTGTCAGTCGTCCCACTGCACACAATGCCTGCTAATGTACAAGCTGTGACGGAGTGATGCGAGTGTGTGTGCGTGTGTGTGGGGGGGGGGAATAAACCCCGATGTGATAAACCCCGGGCATGTGACCTGCAGCAGTTCAGGCGGAGGGAGTGGAGCATCTATCGCAGCTATAAAGTGGCCAGTGGATCCCATCCTCCACCCCCCACAGCCCCCTTCTCCTCCTGATATTACGTCACCGCTGCCTTTGTCCGCGCGACGACAAAGAGGGCAATGTTTACTCCAGAGCTGCACTAAGACTCGATAAGACCTCACACTGCTGAGCAGGATCTGGGATGACGGTGATTTTGATGGTTTCAGTGAGGGGGGAAAAACACCAGGATGCACGTTTGTAAATAAACAGGTCGAAGCAGCAGAGACACAAACCCTCACAGATCGATCGATTGTCATCTCTCAAACTGAAAATGTGCCGTGTGCGGCTCCGGTAAACATTAATCTGAGTGATGGATGGCGACATTGATCTGCAGAAAGAGACGATCAATCAGCACAGCACCAAAAATATCTGCTTCCACGTGAGCATTTTAGCTCTGGATCAGAATAATCTGCCTCAATTAAGGCTGGTAAATAATAAAAAAACGACATATCTGATTATAGTGGGTTGAAGAACCTATGAAGCCTTCACATCCTCAATGGAACTCTATGGGAAAATTAGCGTTTGGGCCATAAAATGTCACAAATTGTTGACCAGCATTCCTCAAGCCTGGAAACAATGTCTTCAAATGCAGAGAACCAGCAAATATTCAAATTTAAGAAGCTGAAAAAACAGAGAACTTGTTATTAATGATAAAAACACTCAAAATAGCCAATCTTTGCAGACCCAATGACGTCAGTAAACATTTTCCTAAGGAGTCAAAGGTCTCAATCACTAGTTTTAGCTTTTCTTCAATAGAACACATTGATAGAGAATGGCAGAAATTAGTGGACAGCAGTGTGACTGACAGCTGGATGGCCCTGGTCGCAAGTGACGCATGTGAATTTATGATTTCACAAACAGATGGCGCAGTTTAAATTAAAAAAAGGTCTTCACGACAGGCGTTTGTTGTCATAGCCATTTTTTATTCAGCAAGTGGGAAGTGTGGACAACAGGCATGAATGTAGCAGGTGTGATCAGTTTTGAAGTCTGGTCCAATAGAGGAATCATCAATGTGAGTATTAACCCTTACCTAAGAAGTGAAACTTGAGTAGAGGGCAAATATATTTAGCCTGTCTTATAAAAATTCATCTGCAGAAGAAGAAGAAACCACAGACCAAGTCAGTGCTCGGGTCCAACACAGGTTTTCAGATAAACCACGTCTGTAGCACAGCTCAGTTCAGGTTAGGGAAGTGTTTAAGACACTCAGCGCTGGTTATTAGTCAGACAGCGTCCAAAAATATGACACGACGCGTGATGAGCGAGAACGAGGGAGACGTGACTTCCGCGTGAGCAGAGTCGAGGTACAGTATTATTATTAACACTGTCACAAGAAAGCAGACCGTGTTAAACTTAGAGGAGTCTCCTGAACAGAAATATGATTAAGTTCTGCAAATTTAAAGATTGTTTGTTTGCAGGCCGTTAATCAATCCCCAGATTTGCTGTGATATGCTAAAAATAATCAGCACTGATGCTCAGAAATGTAGTGCTGACATTTTACAGTGTCTTCATCAGAGTGTCGGGGAGGAGGTTTTCAGGAAGTGAGAGGAGAGACTGGTGCTTCCACTTCCTGAAAACCTTTTCCAGACATTAGACAAACAGCGTTTACATAATTGTTTTTGCAGACATCATTTATCCGTTTTCTAGCAGAACGTTTTTACGAGTTGTTGCACGTGTCGTCGGGCTGAAGAGCAGATTATTACTCCACTGATAACGGCGCCGACGCTTTGATGCAAATGGTGAAACTGAGTGGTGACTCGTCCCTGGTTCCTCTAATCTGCTCAGAGCAGGAGCGTTAAGTCCGTGTGCAGAGGAAGCTGCGATGCAAGAGGCTGAAGACTCGGGCGTGGGGGAGGGGAGGATGAGCGAGAATCTGACTGCTGACCTGAACCACAGGAGTTACACATCCCTGCTTTCTGTGGACGGGAAGTGGAACCGGCACAGGCCAAAGAACACGGACGAGAGACCGAGAGAGTGAAAGTGAGATTCTTTTATCGTTGACCCACTTTGGTCTCTGGGGACTTAAATAATTAAAACTTCAATAAATAATTAAAAACCCCGACATGCTCTCCTGTTTTTCCTCATCCATCTATAAATGCATGGAACGTCTGTCCTTATGTTAATTGCATTACTATCCAACAGTTCACTCACAGGCAGTTCAAACTCGACAGGTGACTCATCGAGGGCACCAGTGTGTTCAGTGCTGACTCTGACGTTGTTTAGATACAAAAAATCAAGAGAAATCAGTAGAAATGTGACATATATGTCGCTAAAAGAGCCGCTTCTACCCCCTCCACTGAATTACTTCAATCTGTCGTTATTTGACATTATTTTTAAAAAACTAACAAGCTTCTGTTATGTAAAAACAACAATAAGTGTGTTGAATGTTAAAAGTACACTTTCAGACTAACATACCTGAATAATGTGATTCATAGTCTGATTACTCCTGCATTTATACACTTAGTCGGACTGGAGTTAGACTTGGCGTTCTGCACATGCACCAAAGATATGTAAATTAAATAGAAAAATATAACAATAAACACAATAAAGAGAGCTAGTCTTAAAGGGTGAGATCAGTGCTGGGGATAACTCATAAGGTGTGTGACTTGTGTATATTGGTGCGTGTGCATTGAAGGGCCTTCCACCCGAATGTAACAATAACATAACATCATTCACTGTAACCATAAATAAAGGCTAATAACCACCATGGTTGAAGTAGCATCAGCGTACTCTAACTAAAGCCTGGTAAACACCGGATGCATCACCCACACAAAATGACAGTGTCTAACTTGTGCATGCTCAAACTAAAGGTCTTCTCTCCACAGGAGAACACATGAACATGATGAACACTGACACATCATGAGCGTCCAGGTTTGTTGTGCATCATAAACAAAAGCATTTTAATCTGCTATTTAAACCGTTAATCCACTGAACTCACTGGATGTGACGATGTTTCGTTCTGATGCCTGCACCTGTGTGTTCACGATGATGATGATGATGATGAAATATACATAAAGCAAAGTAGCAGCAGAGTAACGTGATAGCAATGCAGATAGAGCGGCTCTCTGCATGCAGCAGCTGCTGCTGAGAGTGCTGACTCAGCAGATTTCCATCCAAACTCATCCATCACCCCAGAGACCCTTCCCATCCGCGCACACACACAAACACACACACACACACACAGGGTACAATCAATGAGGTGACATTCTCAAGGCTGCCCACGGTAAAATATGATGAAGCACTGCACCACACCCACCTGCACCCACACTCTCCCTCTCCCATCCCCCACTCACTTCACTTAGACTGAGAGAGACTATGAAACACTCAGAGTGAATACATTTAAACAAATGGAACTGTATGTTGCAGCTGGATGTGAACCACCAGAGATTGAACAAAAACAACAGAGCGAAAAAATGGAGCAATATCACCAGAAATCATGGGGGCAGTATAGAGTCCCTAGTCCAATCAGTCCATCTACTCCAAGAGTATGTATTGGCATTTAAAACACACTGCCAGAACTCACTGGTTTATCCCTGCAGCCAGAAAATGGAGAGTGACTTACATTCAGTGGTCTTACATTCCACTGCCGCGAAACCCACTTGCATTGCAGTCCATTTCGGACCAAGCACAATAAAACAACCTCTTCAACGGTCGCCGTGTTTCTTAATGCCTGCAAATTGACACTCGGCACTGCCCTCTAGAGGAAGTATTGCGTAAAAACATCAATACCAACATAAACGGTCAGTGACAGAGATGAGGTTTGGGACTGATGGACGTAAAATGGACGAAAATTAGTATAAATGGGCTTTTGGTGGTTGAAATGGACAGCCTAGAAGCACATCAGACAGGAAAATGTTAGGCCAAGCTCAGCTCACACTTGGCATTCACACACCCGTGCGCATCAGAAGAAGATAACAGAGATATTAGATATCATTTTGAGGTGACACCAAACAAACTAAGCTGTCGTTATCAAAAGACAATTACAACACCTAAGCATCTGAACGCATCATGGTGAAGAACCTGTAGTTGTACACCATAGATGGCAAATCTGCAGACTCAGCTTCAATCACGCACTCTCACCTGACTCGCACACGACAGATCCCGGCTTCAGCTCCAGCATCATGGTGATGGTGGCGATGTCTGTGGTGTAGAGGATTTGCGTGCGGTGCGGCAGCGAGACTGTCCACAGCTCCGGTGTGGGGTGAAGCACGTGGACCCACCCGCCTTTGCTGCAGGTGACCTTTGACCCGTAGCGCTGACCGATCAGGTCGGTGGAGTGGCGGATGACTCCGTAGCGGGTCTGAGTTTGGGCACCTTTCTGCACCTTGATGGGCATTGTGGAGTCGATGCCGAGGTAGACGATGGCGACGTCGCCGTCCTGAATGACGTCGGAATACTCCACAAAACTCATGGTGAACGCGTCACACTGCAACAGATGGAGGCAGGCTGGATTCAAGCAGAGAAAACAAAGATCTCTTTATGAAACCCTCAATCTCCTACACCAAAGTCCATCGAGAAAATCTGTAATTTTACATCCCAGTACACTGGAGTTGCTGATCCCCTGCTGCCTCTTTCAAATGTGCTATTTTGTGCCTTTGGTGTTTGACATGTTTGGATTTAACTCTCATTTGACCTTCTCAAACGAGTCTCCACGAGCTAAAACCTGTGATTTTCTCAATGGACTTTGGTATGGGAGAGTGAGAGGTTTATAAACATCAGTGTCCAAAATAATAACGCTGTCTAAACAGTGGCAAAAAAAATATTAACGTGGTGTGCACTTAAGCTGGCGTCCTGATGCCTCTGCTGGAGAACCTTGTAAAGCCACACCAAAACTATCCCTTTAAATGAAAATTACATTCAAGCAAGCCTGTTGACAAAACACATTTCATACGTACGTTTGTTTTTGTTTGGCCAAATTAATAAATAACGATAGCAATGATTTGGGTACTTTAGTTCAAATACAAAGCGCAAGCAGACAAAACAACAACAGAAACCCCGTTTGAATCTGTGGCTCCTGCTCTTATGGTCTTAACCATGTGTTACATGTGTTGTTGGAGGCTCGCCGTCATGGTAACGACTCTTGCATATATTCTGAAGTGGCTCACGCTTGGACGGTTATCCAAAATCTCTGCAGCTGAGAAGCATTAAACCTTGTTTTAATGAAGTCACATCTGAAGGGCAGAGAGAGACAGAAGGTGGATTCATTGCAGTTGATATAAACAAAATAAAGTAAGTAATGGACAGAAACACGACTGTTACAAGTGACATGGAGGAAGAATATCTCTACTCATATAAGTTTATACGTTCCAAGTTCAACTTGCTATTGGCAATAAAGAGAAGAGGGCTGGTGTCAGTTGTCACAGTCTGTTCAAACCAAAGACCATAGTTCATAGCTTTGATGTGATCTTTAGCAGTCGTATCAAATCAATAACCAAAACAGCTTTCTATCCGCCTAAAAATATATACAGAGTCAAAGGTTTTATGTCCCAGACAGACCAGCAGAAGCTCATTAATGCTTTAATCTCAGCATCTGTCTGTGACAGGACTCCCCAAAAGGGAGCAGCTGCAACTCATTCAGAACACTGCAGCTCACGTCTTAACCAGAACAAAAAAAATCAGAGCACATTACTCCATTTTAGGGCGCTTTCAAACCAGAGCTGTTTGTTTCGTTTTCTTGGATTGCTTATCCGAATGTCGGAGTGGACCAAACAAGCAAACCCTGGTCCGCCTAAGTACATGGGTCTTGGTTCACTTGCGAGTGAACCCTGGTGCAGTTCGCTTACAGTAGGAAATGCAAACTGAATATCCAGCAAACCAAAGAGAGGAAGTGAGGATAGCTCGCTGCCTCGCCTGCTGTTCATACTTGTGAAAACCCAAGATTGCATAAATTTGATGATGATGCATTGTTTGTTTATGTGATGAACAAGCCACATAACGGGGATGAATTTCTGTTTTGAGTCAGGTTTTCTTCTTCCTCATGCTTTAATTTCTTCAGTGCTTGTTTGGGGCGGTATTGCTCGTTACAAAGCAGCTGTTTTAACTGCGAGGCGTTGTCCAGGCAGTTTGGTCCACTGTGACAGTGAACCAAAGCAAATGAATGGGTGTGAATTTTTTCCCCACCCAATTGAACCGGAACCCCGGACTCTCCTCGTGTGAATGCACCCTCACTGGCTTCCAGTCACTTATAGGATAGACTTTAAAGTTCTGCTGCTCATCAACACATCACTAAATGGTTTAGGTCCAGAAAAAAATCACGACATAATAAAGGAATATACACCTGCTCGGGCTCTGAGATCAACTGACTCAGGTCAGATAGTCGAGAGCAGATTTCAAACCAAAGATGGTGGAACAGCATTTAGTTGTTAAGCTGCAGACAAGTGGAACTGAAATCAGCACCAAATGTAAACATCCGGGTTAAAAACACTACTTTCTCATATGTATGGAGACCCGGTATGTATGGGGGGGCTCACAAATTACTTAAATGTTTTCCCCCATGTCATATAATTATGCTTCAGCTCTTTTGAAGAAGTTTCCATTTTGATTTATTTCTCTTTCTTTCAAATAAAACACGTTGACTTGTCCTTGTATGTGAAATGTACCATACAAATAAAGCTAGCAAACATGCTACTTTAAAAATGGTTCAAAAACTTCTCATCCTGCTAACTAGCTAGCATGCTAACGTCAGTCACCGGTAACTACCGTGTCTGTGTTGTTTAACCTCTTCCTTTGAAAAACCATTTAAAACACAGTTAACTCGTTTAACAGACACACAAAGAGTGGTGGTAGAAAAATATTCACACGCACGTGACACAACTTATAACAACGTCCTGCTAACTGGCTAGCATGCTAACGTTAGCTACAGCGGCGAATAAAACAAACGCGTGTTGTCTCGTGAACGTACCTTTTCCAGAGAGGTGGGTGTTTGTAGTTTAATCAATAAACGACGGTTGTAGTCCTCTGTGTTTGTGTGTGTGTATTAGCGCGTGAGCAGCTCTGACAGATACACGTCCATTCATTTACACACACACGTGGGGTTGTTTTCAGCGGAAGTGATGTCACACAAACCGGATGATGATGAATCAGTTTTACACAAAAAGGCTGTGCAAATCGTTTGTTGATTTTCCTGCATTTTCACGGTTAATGACAATAAAATTACATTTAGATTTACAGATTCTCAATTATTTAATACAGTCTTTACTTTACTTAACCCAATAAATACTTATTTAAAAAAGAAAAAAACATCTAAATTGTTAGATTAAAAAAATCAAATTTACATTTTTGAGATAAAAAAAGTTTAAATTGTGAGATAAATTACAAAATTATGAAAGTAAATGTAAAACTATTGAGATAAAAAGGCAAAACAAATACAACATTGTTGGATAAAATGTCAACATTTTGTGATCGAAAAGCGATAAATGAAATAAAAGTTTATTAATTAAATTAATTTAAAAACTGAATAAAATTTTGAATAATGAGTGAGTGAATTGTCAGTGTGTTGGAGCAGTGAGTGAGTGAGTGAGTGAGCGAGTCCTCACCCTCTCTGACTGGAGCCAATAGAATGAATGGACTACAAATAGTGACCAATGGGAGGAGACATGGTGGATTATAAAGGAGGCAGAGGAGCAGCTCATCAGTCTGTGACCGCAGGGACAGAAAGAGTCTGCTCCTCCTCTCATCTGCTCCGCTGCAGGAAACATAGGGATCTTTGTCTCAACCCCTGGTAGTAATAGTCCACAGATCCGTCAACAAAAGGTAGGAATCCATTTTTTATTCTCTTTAAAATGATCAGTTGAATGTGTTACTTTAAAGAAAAAAAGGGGACTGACGCAGACTTGAGCCGCAGCCGCAGCATCATCATCATCTCAGGCCTGGAGATGAAAAATCAAACATCACACAAACAATGGAGGAATCTCATCCTGGAAAATCAGATGATTCAATGAAACAAACGAACGATGGTGATTCGTGTAACGCGTGCGTGTTTGCGGCGCGTGCGGGGGATTCTAATAATCCCTGCAGGATGATGAGTTAATCTGCAGCAGAGGATTAATTTCACTTGATTTATCATTTTTTTTAAAAAAGATGATTTTTCAAGGTTTGAGGATGACTGTGAGGAGTCTGCGTGCGTATGTCACCTTGTCCCCTCCTCCATCCTTCCTTCCGTCCCTCCTTCTACCCTTGTTTCCTCTCTTCCGTCCTTGCAGGGAGCAGCCATGCCTTTCGGGAACACGCACAACCAGCTGAAGCTCAAGTTCTCGTCCGCGGACGAGTATCCGGACCTGAGCAAACACAACAACCACATGGCCAAGGTCCTCACTCCGGACATGTACGAGCGGCTGAGGAGCAAACAGACGCCCAGCGGGTTCACCCTGGATGACGTCATCCAGACTGGGGTTGATAATCCAGGTAATAAAAAAAAAAGAAAAGAGAAACGGTATCAGTTTTTAAACCGCAGAGCTGCAGCAGGAGAAGCAGCAGCAGGAGGAGGAGGAGGAGGAGGAGGAGGAGGCGGCGGCGGCGGCATCATCTGTCTCCACACTGTGACCTTGTCAAAGGATAAAATGTTACCGCACATCGTGATCATTTCAGAGCAACACTCTCTCAGATTACCAGTGTTATATAAACTGCGTCTCATAATCTACTGCTTTCACTTTTACAAACCTGTTAAAGGGATGGTTCGGGGTTTTCCTTTTTCTTTATTTATTTTGGTCATATGAGGCAGTGACGCATAAAGCAGTGCTGCCCTGAGCTGTGTGCGCCCCCTGCTGGCCCCCTCCTCTGCCTACAACCAGTGGCATAGAGACAGGATTTGTTTTCAGTCACTGGATTAAAATATTTGATATATAAGATTATTTAATTTACCCCCCAACACTTTAAATCAGCTGGTGCTTGACTATTATTGACACAAATGGAACACTTCAAATTGCATACATTTATAGTTGTGTTATTTATTACAAAGCGCTCACGTTTTTGATTTGATTTAAACTTTTATTTAAATATAAATAAAACCAAACACTATTGAGACTTCTTAAAACACTATAGATATCTAAATGTATCTAGATTTCTGTAAAATGTCAACATTTCCCCCCGCAGCTATTTCGTGAATTTGGGGATTGAAATTCTCCATGTGGATTAACCTCAGTGGCACAAACTGACCACAAGAGGGCAGCAGCTCCTGTGTTGAAGGTCACACTGACCCCTCCCCCTGTTGACCTTTGCCCTCAGGTCACCCCTTCATCATGACGGTGGGCTGCGTCGCCGGGGACGAGGAGACGTACGACGTCTTCAGCGAGCTGCTGGACCCCATCATCGAGGACAGGCACGGAGGATACAAGCCCACAGACAAGCACAAGACTGACATCGAAGCCAGCAACCTGAAGGTACCACCAGGGGGCTCTCACACATGCATGTGCTTATTATAGAAGTTTAGTTTCTGAATTTATGCTCCAAGAATTCAATATTTAAAGACACCAGCTAAAGCAGAAACCAAAAACTCTATCGCCACCTAGTGTAGTGGAGGTAGTGGACACTTAATTCAATAAATGGAATAATCTGGTAGAAAATAACAGTCATATTTCTCTCTCTGTGTGTCAGGGCGGCGATGACCTCGACTCCAACTACGTCCTGAGCTCCCGCGTGCGAACAGGACGCAGCATCCGCGGCTTCTGTCTGCCGCCGCACTGCAGCCGAGGAGAGCGCCGCGCCGTGGAGACGCTGTCCATCGAAGGTAAAGACGTCTAATAATGGACAGATTAAGTTTTTTATTTGAAGGGCACCACGTCTCGGCGATGCTCGGTCAAAAGTGGGTGTCATCTGGTGGCGATGAGTGGAATAATACAACATATCAGATTATTATTCTAATAATAATGATAATCCGGTCATTTTTGAGAGAGTTAATGATCATAAAAACTCACGAAACTTGGCATGGAGGTCGGGTGTGGAGAAAATGCGATACTGGCTCAGACTTGTGTGTGGCACCAGGGCTCTATGGCGCCCCCCTAAGGTGTGACAATTGTGCGTGCTTCCTAAATGAACAAACTTGTCTGAGTGCGTTTATCGTACAGACATGAAAAAACGCGACAATTTTGAACTCGACAAAATGATTGAAAGGTTTTGCGGATTCAAAACGGACCGACCCTGAACATGTCCTGTGTATGGCACTGGGGCTTTATAGCGCCCCCTAAGGCGAGACATGGATGGTCTGCTGCACTCCTTTCATGACTCGGTGGTTGTTGTTTTTTGTTTTTTGTTTTTAATAAATTTGGATTGGTCAAAATCACTGGATTGGATATCTGCTAAAGTTCACCTTATTCCAGGATTATGGGGTGGGACTTCAGGAGCAGAAGTGGCAGTTGGCTTGTTATGTCCAGCAGAGGCTGTGTGGCCTCAAGATGGCGCTGTTTTCCAGCAAAAAACATGAGTGTCTTCCAGTTTATAAATCAGTAAATAAATGATTACTAACCTTAAACACACTTAGGCACATTTTAGTGTGTTTGATTTCATTTTTTTTTTTCCATGCATCTTGTGCGTTTTTGAGCATTTTCTCACGTATTTTTAGTCTATTTTGCAAACTAAAATACTCACACACCGTTGAAACCTGTTTTTTGATGTCGGTGTTGTGCAGCTCTGGCCTCTCTGAGCGGCGACCTGAACGGGAAATACTACGCCCTGAAGAACATGACGGACGCCGAGCAGCAGCAGCTCATCGACGACCACTTCCTGTTCGACAAGCCCGTGTCTCCTCTGCTGCTGGCCTCAGGAATGGCCCGCGACTGGCCCGACGCCAGGGGAATCTGGTCAGTGTCTGCGTTCATCAGCAGAGGAAATGCTCGGACTTAAAGGAGGTTATTTGAAGGAGACTCAATTTCTTTTCTTTTTTCTTTTTTCTTGAAGGCACAACGACAACAAGACATTCCTGGTGTGGGTGAACGAGGAGGATCACCTGCGCGTCATCTCCATGCAGAAGGGCGGGAACATGAAGGAGGTGTTCAACCGCTTCTGCACCGGACTCACCAAGGTGGGTCGGAAAACGGGATTTAAACATAACGTCTGCCACGAGAGGTCACGCGTAGTAAAAGGGAAGTTTTTGCCTTTCCATGAATATAATAACTCGATTTAAACGTTCCATTTATGGGTACACTTCCCTCGTGGTACTAGCGTAATGGTCCAGTATGGGCGGAGCTAGACCCATGACGGAGTGACAGCTGATGGGGCGACAGAAAAACATTAGTCTTAACGCTGTAGTTTATATGCCAGGCCTGTGGGTGGCACTGTAGCGCTGCCACAGAAATGTATTTGGTTTGGTTTTAAATATAAGGGTGGCGTTTGGATGCTGTTAGGCAACAATGCTATCCACTGGTGCGCTGTTACACTCTTGTGTCCATCTTGCAGAAAGAGAACAGTACTTTTATTAAAATATAGATTTATTTTCAAATCTTCACATTTAAGAGCCAACTTTGGCCTGCGGGCCCCCCTTTGAACAGCCCTGCTCTTGCTCGTATAAAAATGTGGCTGCACACTTGTTACGTGATTTATGGTAAAAACGGAGCGTCGAGTGCTCACTAAATTTACTTTCCTGGTAATTTAACAGAAGTGGAGACAGTGAATTTAGCCATTAACGTCGTGAAAATGCGAACAAAATTTAACTGTCCGACATTTAGAAGAGAAATGACACTTCTGTGGATTTAAAGATTTTTTGGCTAGCATAAAAGATGCGACTCAACAAAATGCAACATTAATTGCATTGTTTTTAGATATTTTAGTGCATATTTTTTTATCTAACGATGAGCTTGGTTCTCCTTTTCCAGATCGAGAGCCTGTTTAAGGAGCGAGGCCACGCCTTCATGTGGAACGAGCACCTGGGCTACGTCCTCACCTGTCCGTCCAACCTGGGCACCGGTCTGCGCGCCGGCGTCCACGTCAAACTGCCCAACATGAGCAAACACGCCAAGTTCGAGGAGGTTCTCAAGAGGCTGAGGCTCCAGAAACGTGGAACCGGTACGAGAACCTGCTCGTTTCACCATGCTAGCGCTAAAGAACGTCTTTCTTTTTTTATTTCGGGGACGGGACGATGGAAATTCACCATAATCGACTCATTGATACAAGTTTAGTCGCCATTGGAATAATCGTGATTGGAGGAAAATCATAGACGGCTAAATAGACTGGATCCCCCTAGTGGTGCTTCAAAGTAAATCAATCTTTGCAGGACCTACTGGTTTATGAACGTATTTACGATTTTTTTTTTTTGTAAAACATTTTATTTTAATTTTCGCAACTTGTATTATGTATCATACGTATATTTTTAAGACGTACTAATGTGTGTTCTCTCTTGTTAAACTGGGGTTTTATTATTTAGAAGTTCCACCAGGGGGAGCCAGCGTCTTTCCCGTCATTTCGGGACTTTTTTTTTTTTTTAAAGATTCTTGTTACATATTTTTGTATAACTTTGGTAAGAGTAAAGACGAGCTACAGTTAACCCTTTAACACCTAACCCAACGTCTGTCTGGACATTGAAAATGAAGGAAAACACCGTAGCTGTACACCAACAACAGATTTTGCGTGTTAAATTTAAAATGTGAACAGTATAAAAAAACTGGAAACTTGTGTGCAGACTCTCTGGCGACAAAGATGCTGATTCTCCGACTTCCTGAAACCGTGCAAATGAAATTACCGTAATAACCACACGTTGCCTGTGACGTGTTAAAGGATTAAAATGACGCTGTTATTTCAGTCTTGCCAGGACACTTTCTTCATCTCTGGTCTTGCCTTGATCCAGATTTTTCAGACTCTAATCGGCTCTTGTTGTTTTTTCCGTCAGGTGGCGTGGACACAGCCGCGGTGGGCGGAGTCTTCGACATCTCTAACGCAGACAGACTGGGCTTCTCTGAGGTGGAGCTGGTGCAGATGGTGGTCGACGGAATCAAACTGCTGGTGGAGATGGAGAAGAGGCTGGAGAAGGGAGAGTCTGTCGAAGACCTGATTCCTGCACAGAAGTAAAACAAAGACCACGACCACCGTCCTGACGCACAAACACGTCCTCCTGCACTTCCTCGTCCTCGTCCTCCTCCTCGTCCTCCTCTCCTGTGTCTGAGTGAATGTTTGACTCCGTATCACACAGTCGTCGTCGTCCGGATTTGTTCATGTATTTAAAAATGAAAAAGTGTTCATGTGAGGATGGATCTGCAATCTAATAAAAGAAACTCTGGTTGAACTCTGGCGTGAGATTTTTATCGTAAAATTATAATCCGGTTTTCTTCTGCGTCGATGGTTGCCGTGACGAACGTTTACTGTCACGATTATAGTGATTATAAATTAAACAAATGAGCAACATCTCTTCTCTGTAATCTAGTGTTAAATGTTTGTTTTTAATATTTCATGAAAGCTCACAGATGCAGAGGAAACTGAACTATGTTCTAGTCTAAAGGTTGACCACTAGGTGGGGCTAGTCACCCTTTAAACTCAACACTACAAGAACATGAATATATTTTAGATTATGGAGAAACCTCGTGTCAAATATTGATTACTGCACAAAAACACAAGTCATTCCGGGGGCTTCCGGGGCTATTTTTGCCCCCCCCCCGGCACCGGGGGCAAAAATAGCCCCGCAATGCACATTAATCAAAGGCACATTTACCTTTGATCAATATTGACATGCTGCATACCCACAGAAAGCTCAGAAACTCGGCTAAAAGCTCATAAAAAACACTCCTATGTTCACCAAACGCAGACTAAACGCCAAGTAATCGAACCAACACCAGCCTAAAACACCATAACAGCGTAAACATTTAAAAGCGACAATGAATAAGCACGGCCATGTTGGAAAAAAAAACCAGACAGTTGGAGAGAGACTCCAAAGATTCCAACGGTACTATTTATGTCACTCTACGACCAAAACTCACGGGTCCAGCCACAAAATAAGCGCAAAACAACTCACTTTCAAGAAATACAACCAGAAATGTTGTCTTACCTTTGTTGTTGAGCAAAACAACCTGTTTTCACCGGAACTTCTAAAGGAGAACTACACTTCCCAGCATGCTTTGGGTGCTCTTCCTGGTCTGATTGGTCATTCCAGACGGCCGTTAGCTTGTTTTGATTGGAGAATGTCCGTCAAACTACGAACGGAAGGAGCTACGTGCACTCGGAGACCGCAGTCTGATCCGATTAAAACGAGCTGTCAATCACCCAGATTGGCCAATCACAGCCGGAGCTATGGCTCAGAGTCGTCCCTGACGCTCCAGAGAAAAATGCTTTTTAAATCATTTTTTATTTTTTTTTATCCAAAACAAGTTTTTATTAGACCAATAGTGACATGTACGTAAACTGAAATGGGTTTAATAATTGTTTACTCATAGTAATCTTAAATGGCATAGATAGTGCCACACGAGGCATCTCTTCACGAAAACCTCTGTCATTTCACTCTGCTTCACTTCAGCATCACCAGACTTTGCACAGCTAATGTCCACATGTTGTTTCATGAGTTTTTAAGCTCCTAATGCACATTTTTAAAGGTGATCTTTATTTTAAAATGCAATAAAATCCTTCATTTATTGTGGGTCCCATCTGGCACAGTGGTATCTACAGTGAAACTTATATAAAGTGTTATCTATAGACCACGATAGTTCACATAGAGCTTGTAATTGCAGAGATATACTCTATTTATTTTGGGCATTTCATTTTCGAACAGGGACCCCAAAAAGAGGGTCAGGGAAGAAGAGGTTAAAACTTAATTTTACTGTTTTTGCACAAAGAAAATGTATATTTGAGCTGTGGCTGCAGACATTTTCCTCTAGAGGGCAGTGTTGCACCTCTCAGTGAAAAGGACGGACTGGACAATTTACTGCAACACAGATGTTAATGTGGAGAATTGACTTTTTCTGAATTTATTTCAATTTAAAAAGCAGTGCAACCGTTAACCTACTACCTGGATGATTAATTTAATGTTTATTTCCTGGTTTCTTTAATTCTCAAAAGACAGTGAATATTGTTTTGGACATTGGAAACAGGAGGTGCTTTTCAAAGAATGCTTTTCTGGACCCAAAACGTCCACAAGATGGCAGTAAACATTATTTTGTTTCCTGCCAGGTTCACTAGCTCCACCTAGTGGCCAACCTACCACTCTGCACATACAACACATACACTGTATGCTGTGTGTGTAGCCACAAACACATATTTTAATTAAAATTAAAATTAAAATGACGAGCATGAGACGAGACGTTCAAGTTGACAGACATTTTAATCGAGACACGAGTGACCCCTCGACCTTGTGGGCCATTTACACGGACTCCCCATCGTCATCATCATCATCATCATCATCTCTACTCAACAAAATACAAAAGAAAAAAAAGTACTGCAGTGAAGCGGTTTGAAAGTAACATACATTATTTACACTGAAAACAAAAAAAAAATGCTACGTGATTTTTTTTTCTTCTTTCTATTTTTCCGGGTGAGAGAGAGAGAGAGAGAGAGAGAGAGAGAGAGAACAAAAACAAAAAACAGATGAAATAAATAAGACTAGAAATGCTTTTTTTGTCCACATTCACAGCATGACAAATCGTTTTCCAGCCCGCGTGTCGAGGCCACAGCAACAACACCAACAACAGACTGAAGTATTAGTAGATAATTCAGTGATTATTGCCAAAAGCCTTAAACTATACAGTTTTTAATATTCAATACATAACTCTGTATTTTTGTTTTGTTTTTTTAAAAAAAGGAGAGGGGGAGACATTTGGAAACTGCTACTTGGATGATTGTACAGCTTAAATACTTCTAGATATTATATATATATATATTTATATATATATATATATATATGTACGTGTGTGTGTGTAAGTGTGGGTTTTGCTCATAGCTTTAACTCGTTGGCAACTTTGGAAGCGATGTTCTTGAATGCGATGGATGAGCCTGATATCCTCTTGAAGCGTACGCCGTTGAGCGAGAGGCGTGGCAGCTTGCACACCTCCATCTCCCACTGCACCAGGTTCTCGGCGTGGCCGTCGCCGTGCACGCACAGCAGCAGGAAACTCTCTTGCTGTTCGTAGTCGCAGTTGTTGGCGTCGAGCACCTTGCGAATCTCCCGCATGATGTCGCAGGGCTCCATGGAGCTGGTGGTCCTCATACTCCAAGTGAATCTGAGGGAGCGGGGTTTACTGTCTTTATTTTCCCCTTTTTGATCCCCAGGTACATGGCGACTGTCGGCACACACAGAGAGAGGAAAACAGCATTTAAGAGGCGCACATTTGGCCACTTTCGCCAGTGGATTTTAGAGAAATGGCAGCCATTTTGTGTCACCAAACCAGCTGGTTTTGGGTGACCCAAAATAGCTTCCAGCCACAGTTGAATAATATGAAATACTTTACTAACCCCAGTGTTTTTTTATGTTCATTACATTCAAGTCACACTTTTAAAATGTGTTAAAACATTTAAATGGATCCAATAATTTTATAATTTTATTGTATAAACTGAATTATGTTACCTACCACAAACTAATGTATTACCGTTTTTTTGTTTTGTTTTTTTTAGAGATTTTTGAACTATTACTACATTTTCTCAGGTTCCTATCTTCACAGGAAGTATAGATTGTTAACAAACCCGAAAAAAACAATCTCGTAAAAACAGAGCCCGAACAAAATTTTGTAAAAACAGAACCCCCCCAAAAAAACTCATAAAAACAGACCCCGAAAAAAATCTCTCATAAAAAACAGAGCCTGAAAAAGAATCTGGTAAAAATGGTGCCCCAAAAAATCTCGTAAAAACAGAACCAAAAAGAAATCTCGTAAAAAAGAGCCCAAAAAAAAAATCTCATAAAAACAGACCTGGAAAAAATCTCTCATGAAAAACAGAGCCTGAAAAAATATTGTAAAAAAAGAGCCCCAAAAAATCTTGTAAAAAAAAGAGCCCAAAAAAATCGCTTAAAAACAGACACGAAAAAAGTATTGTAAAAACAGAACCAAAATTGTAAAAACAGAAAACAGACACAAAAAAAACCCTTGTAAAAACAGACACAAAAAAAACTCTTGTAAAAACAGATCCCGGAAAAAAAAAAGTCGTAAAAACGGAACCTCGGAAAAAAATAAATCTTGTAAAAACAGAGCCTTTTTAAAAATTATTTTAGGTGAATGCGATACGCTTCCGCCAGGAAACACGTTTTGAAACAAATTCTTCGGAGTGTTTCTTTTTGAATGTTTGAAATAAACTGGACTCGTGTGACCGTGAATGTAACGACGTAAACTGGGGTTAGAACACGTTCAGATTCAGAGCAGAACAAACATGCCATGCTAACAGAGCAGCAAACACTGTGTCATGCAAATGTTAAATCAAAACAAAAATCATTGCCAGGCCAAACTTTAAAAAATGCAAAGCTCAAATTCATGAAAACACGATTAATAATAAAAATCATCGAGTAAAAAAGTCAAACAAAGCAGAGAGAGAGAGAGAGAGAAAGAGAGAGAGAGAGAGAGAGAGAGAGAGAGAGAGAGAGAGAGAGAGAGAGAGAGAGAGAGAGAGAGAGAGAGAGAGAGAGAGAGAGAGAGAGAGAGAGAGAGAGCGAGAGGGAGACTGCAGACGAGGAGAGACTGAAGCTTCATTTAAAGGAGGCGGGCGCACATGAAGGGGGCGGGGTTGTGGGCGGGGACAGGTTAGCCTCACCTTGAGCCCTCAAGTCTCCCGTTTCTCTCAAATTCTGTTGAGACTCTGAGGTGCATGAGAAGATCAGACAGGAAGGAGGAGAATAAAACACAACAAAAGATGTGGATTGTGCTCGACAAAAATAAACTTATTTTACATTTCACTTCAAATTTCAGTGGTTTAATCTATAATAAAAGAGAGAGAGAGAAAGAGAACATGGATGGCGACAACGACGAGGAGGAGGAGGCAGTGGAGGCGGAGCCACCAACCGCAAAGAAACAAAAGCACAAACAAACAAACATGGAAGATGTTTCACTTCCATTCAGATCAGTGAGGAAGAGTCATGTGACAGGAAGTGGACAGTGACGGTGAACCCCAAACTGAAAGCAACGGCAGCAACAAAAACAAACAATCAGAGCGGAACGGAAACGCCTACTGCACCTTTACATCCACACTCATGTGAATATTAACTATTAAAATATTCCTCAACGTCACATTAAAGTCACATTATTTGCCCTGAGAAACTGAAACAACAACAACAACAACAACAGAATCCATCCAAACAACAACATAAAATGATGTCTGAATGTGATAGAAGTGACTTTTTAAAGGGCTTTTATTAGAAAACGGTAAAAAACTAAAAGAAGCAAGAGCAAATGTGCAAAATAAAACATCGCAATTTGGTTAATAAATCATGATTAAACATTATTTTAAAGATTTAAAGCTTTTTTCAACATTTAATGGTAAACCACACCCACTTCTCTGAGGCTGACTCCACCCAGACAGTGAGCTGAGTGAGGGAGAGGGAGTGGGGAGCAGTGACGGGGCGGGGCGTGGAAATTTCACTGCCGCTAATGAGTCAAGGTGACAGGGTAGGGGGTGGAGTCTTGGACAAACGAGTCCCGTGCTGATTGGACAGAAGGCGGCGACCGCAGTCGCGGGTGTTTGACCAGAGAGGGCAGTAGATACATGAATGATTTCAATATTTTAATACTAAAATGTGAAGAGTTTGCAGATGAATCCACAAATAACCAGTGTTTATGTTTATCTGGTTAATGTTTACACCTGGAACTAATGGTTTAGGGTTTTAGTTACACTTTTAACTTTTGTTTTTGGGAGAATTTCTGATGTTTACAATCATTAAAAGAAAAGACCGTCTACGTGATGAACAGTGGAAGGATTAGTAATGAAGAAAACATGTTTTCTATTGCCTCGTGTGAGTTTATATGTCTTTTTATTTATTTTTCTGTACAGCACTTTGGATTGGACTGGATTATGGTACAGAAAACAATATTCATCAGCTGTGTTTTTACCAAATTCTCTCTGAGGAGCCAGTATTTTTTTATAATCCAAATCACAAAACTAATAATGAAAAAAACAAATGTATCCATAAGATAATTTAAAAACTACAGTTTATTCATGCGATGTACAACATTTATACACCCAAAATATTCACCCGCGACCCTTCTGCGGGTCCCGACCCAGAATTTGAGAACCGTGGCAAAGACAACTCTGCCAACCGATCTCAGCGACTGTGAAGATTAAATAATCCCGTTTTTAACAAGCACAAGTTAGAATTGACCTTTGAATAAAAGTCATAAAACAACATGCGAGATTAAAAACTGGCTGTTCAGTGCGTGATGCTGCAGTTTCACAGATTAAATTACACGGAGGAAACGCGTCGACTCAATTTCAAGATCAGGTTTAATTTGACGATTAAATGTGACGACGTCGACGTCGAAACTGTAAAATCCACAGTTAAATCAACCGATGTTTGCTAATCTGGCACCATACCATTAGTCCAGATTAGATTCTATTTTTGAACAGTTTAACAGTTAAATCCGTTTTAGTTGTTTGTCAGATTATAAACGTTAGATATTTACAGTTACTTTGTCGTTGACGGGGGAACGAGTTTCAGACAGACAGCCCGTGACTACTCGCTCCAAAACTCAGTAGCCAATCAGCAGGCAGCTTCTTAAGCCCCACCCACAGTCCATTATTAAAAACAAGATTCCTGATTGTTTCAGCTTCTTAAATGTGAATATTTTCTAGTTTCTTTGCTCCATAGAATAAAGAAAGCATTAAAAGTGAATTTGTGGTTTGTGGACAAAAACAAGACATTCGAGAACATCGTCATATCCGGGTTTGACAAACCTGCGTGGGGGCGTGGTTAAAGCCTTGATTCCACTTTAGCTTTTAAAGGTCGAGATCGTGAGGTCGTTTGGATCGATACTTGGATTTACACTCGAAGAATGATTATGCAGCCTTCACAGGGCTCATGCAGTCCTCGAGTGAACATGGCGTCCTCACGGCAGACGCACGGACACTCGCGCCGTCTCAAGTCTCAAATCTGTCCCTGACTCACTTACAGAACAAGGAGAATATTTGAAAATGAACAACAAAAGACTCAACGGGGTGAGAAAACCTGGTGACGGAGAACAGAAAAACAGGACGAGGAGCAGGAAGTGACCGCCACACACCCTCTCTCCCCCCGCCCCCTCCACCTCCCCCCCCGACAGCTCCACTGACTCGAAAAAAACATGAGGGACGAGAGAAGACACAGGAACCGACAGCAGGTCCTGAAAGTTGGTCAGAGACGCTGTGGAAGTCACATGACCAAGGGGGAGGGAGGGAGGAAGGGTAAGAGGAGAGGGCAAAGTCCCTCCACGTCACTCAAACAGCCTCTTACTCTAGATCTTCATCGTCCTACAACTCTCTACATCTTCAGCTCCTGAATCTGAAAGAAAGAGACGTGAATCTGAGGAGACGACCTCCAGAAACGGAGACACACGTGACAAAGCAAGAAAAAGAAAGAGGGAAAGAATATTTCTAAATGTGTGACATGACGACAGGCCGATAAAGAACAAAAAAAAACAAAGCATGGAAAGGATGAGGAGGAGAAAGGAGGAGGGAAGTGTGATCGAGGAGACTGAAGACTGAAGACTTACTAAGGGTCTTTCCTCCCTGCGTGGAAGGGATGGCAGGCCCTGTTTTGGCCATCTGCCGTTTGGCCGGGTCAATACTGACCCTACAGGCGAGGAGAGGAAGAGCAGCAAGAGGTCAAGGTTAAAGGGCACAGGAAGGTTAGGAGGACACACACACACACATAGTGAGGAGGAGAAGGAGGAGGTGACTGAAACCTAAAATGACCTGAGGAGAAGAAACAGGTTTTGGTCAAGTCTGGAAAACAAGATGAGGAGTTTTATCAGGAATGTACGGAGGAACCCAAACTGACAAAAGAATTCCCCTTAAGTAAAAATAAATCCATAATCTTTTAAATTCAATGAGTTAAAGGGAGTTTAAAAAACACAAATAAACAGTTAGTTTTACAATTAACCATCCAAATTTAACCTTAATATTTGAGTTCATATTTAATAATTGAGTCACTTTTTTCAAATCAGAAATGATCGAACATTAGGTTTAGTCACTGGAAAAGTATTATTTTTGGACATTGTTATTCTAATAATCACCCGTTTATGACTTAATTATGCAAGTTCACACGTTGTTGTTTGCTTAAAATAAACTTTCTGTTGATCCGATTTGCTTAGATTATGATCATTATTATACATTTCTTTTTGCTTAGAAGTAAAAGTTAGGTTTTTATGTCATTGGATGTAAAACAAAGCCAGAAATAAAACTGTAATAATTCATATTTAATAACCAGGTCAGGTTTTGTCCGCTTCACCACAGTGAAAAACACCGAAAAAGTTCTGCTGTTGCTTCTTATTTTTTACTTTTAAGCCGTTTTCAGTTGTTTAAAAAAAAAAAAAGGATCACCAGGTTATGACTTATAATACTTTTTGAATCAACGCAAATTATCAAATCACAATATTTTAAAAGGCAAAAAAAAAGGTAAATAGTGAACTGAAACTAAGACATTCTAATCCCAGTCCATGACACATTTTTAAATGATGCAAACTGTAAACATGACGTTTTAGCTACAATTTGTGTCATTTTATTTTAGGGTTAATAATTGAATAAAATATATATTTTTCTTTTTTTTTATTTAAAGCAGGAAATTCTACATTTTGTCAGTTTCACGTTTCCCACAGAAATGAAGACGGACAGAAAAGTGGCTCAGAATGAGGTGAGAAGACGGCGAGGACACATGGAGGACACACTTTGTCCAGGCTCTGGACGATGGAGAGGAAGGTGAGGACGATGTCAGGAGGGAAGACATATGCTGAGCCAGCAGAGGGCGCTGCTGAGCCACAGAGGCCTCACTTGTCCTCATCAGAGAGGGACATTCACTCAATCGCAGACGTTTAAACTCACTCCGTTTACTTAGATGTGGATGGACTTTTTAAAACCTCCCAACGTGAGACAATCCTGAACTCAAACCTCGTAAAAAGATAAATAAATCCCAGAAATAAGACGTAACAGACATTCAGATGAAATAATAAAACAACATAAAGGACAAGGACAAACTCATGTGGGGGATTTCTCTGAGGAGAAAACATTTTTAAACAAGAGGAAATATTATATTAGGACTAAAAAAATAATTATTTTATTCAGCTTTTTCCAACAAATTAAAATGAAACTCATTTAAAACTATATCAAACTATTCAGTACTAAAAAAAAAAGGGTTATTTTATTTAATGTTCAAGCAGAAATTTAAGCCATATTCACTTATTTATTGGATATTTATTATTCTAATAATCGCCGGGTTATGACTCATTTATGCAAGTTTGCACATTTTGTTTGCAATGTTGTACAAATACTTTGTCACTGTACTTATTTACAACAGACAATAGTGTACTTCTATTCCATTTCCTAGATAAAGTGTAATTTTACTCATTTCCAAAAGAAATAGTGTACTTTTACTCCATTTCCAACAGAAATAGTGTACTTTTATTCCATTTCCTAGATAAATAGTGTGTTTGCTACATATCCAACATAAATAGTGTACTTTTGCTACATTTCCTCGATAAATAGTGTACTTTTACTCCACTACATTTCCTTGAACCTACAACCTTCGAGTTGAGAGACAACTAGCCCTACCACTGAGCCACCATGGCTAAATCCTAACTCCTCACTTACGATTTTTGATACTTAAGTAAAGTAAATGTCATATACTTTAAGACCTTTACTTAAGTACATATTATAAAAAAGTGAATTCATTTTCTGGTAACATAGTCTCACTTTACTTCAGTACTTTGTACAGACTGCTGATTTGTGTGTTTTGATTATACATTGTTAGTATAGTTAAGTTTTTATGTCATTTGTTATGATTGCTGTTATAAAAGTGTGGCATTTTATCAGATGGAGGGGAAAAAAGACATATAAGGCAGAAATGAAAAAAATCAGCCGCAGTAAAACCCTGCATCAGTCGACCTCTACGAGTGATGTGTAGATTTTATGGTTTAACCTCAGACAAAACAAGTGCAACAGAGTTGAACCGACGTCCACACTGATCTCAGAAGAAGAAGAAAACAACCAAAACAACAAAGAACTGAAACGGGACAAAAGAAGAAGAGTCCCATTTTAAACTAAGGTAATAACTACAGTAACTACAGTGTCACTGCAACCGACTCCTACACAAAACACCACAACCTACAACATAAACCTGCTCCTAAAAGGTCCTGACGC
Source organism: Solea senegalensis (assembly GCF_019176455.1). Lineage (NCBI taxonomy): Eukaryota > Metazoa > Chordata > Actinopteri > Pleuronectiformes > Soleidae > Solea > Solea senegalensis. The sequence goes on from NC_058036.1 coordinate 1,612,648, forward strand.
ACTTTCTATTGAGTGTGAATCACAAAGAAAACCAACAAATGTGATCATGAATAAAAAAACGTTCAAAGCTCCGTCAGAAAAGTGCAGTTTCAAACAGCTGAGAGAGAGAGAAGAGAGAGAGAGAGAGAGAGAAGAGAGAGAGAGAGTTCAGTCAACAACAACAATCGCTGTGGTGAGAAAAAGGAAAAAAAACACCACGATCGACGGCAGCTATGAAAAGCGACCCCTCATGCATGCACTGGCCAATGATTAGTGGCAAAGCTGCTGCTGCTGCTGCTGCTGCTGCTGCTGATTAATGAGCCGATTGATCGAGGAGTGAAGGTCGTCTCACAATCAGCCTTTAGCCGCTCAGACCAACCACAGCCACAGAGAGAGAGAGTACATTTACACACACTTACTGAGGAAAACACGTCTCAACAACATTCATTTCAAGTCTGTGCGGTAAATACATACACGTAGCTGTAGCTTAGCTTAGCACGGTGGTTTTTAACATTAGGGTTAACATCATGAAAATTACTAGGACTGTACGTTGTTGAGTGTTTTTCTCCAGTCACGTTTATCGCAATAATAGAAATTCAATGCTATTCACTTATTTATAGGGGTGGGAATCGCCAGAGACAATAAGCCGTGATACGACATTATGACTTAACCGCAGTATGAGATTATGATATTTTACGTCATCACAATGCAATATTTTCAAAATATTGACATCACAATAGGATATCATCACCATATGTACGTCACAATACGATATTATCACGATATGTACTTCATTATCACGATACTTTTGTCACAATGTGATATTTTGATGATATTTACATCATCACAATGCAATATTTTCGTGAAATTTAGATACCAATATATTATCACGATATTTATGTCACAATATGATATTATCACGATATTTATACCACAATATATTAGCGTCCCAATACGATATTCTCATGGTATTTAGAGCCCAATAAATATCAAACACAATAAATTTGATATTTACGGCCTAATACAATATTAACACCACATTATGCTATTATCACGATATTTATACCACAATATAATAATATTATCACGATATTTAAATCACAATATAATAATATTATCACGATATTTACATCACAATATAATATTATCACAAGATTTACATTACAATATGATATGATCACGATATTTGCGTCACACTGCGATATTGTCGCGATATTGCAAAATACTGAGTATTTCCTAAATACATATATTGCGATAAACTCACAGCAGCTCTCTGAAATGGACTGGAACATCAATCTTTCTTATTTTCATGATAATCCTCAAATGATTTCTGAAATGATGTGAAATATCAACATAAATCTTATTATTTCTTTTCTTTTTTTCACTTCACCAGCCCCCGACTGAGCAAACTCGACACTCGGTGACCCCCCCAGGTCATTTGAGTTTGAGACCCCTGGTGAAGACCATGGCAGATTTGATGTGTTGTAAAGTAAACGACGGCAAAGTGTGGACGTAGCGAGAATACTGGAGCTGAAAAATGTCCCGCCTGGAAGCGATTTCCCAAAAGAAAACAGCAGAGCTTTATTTTGATTTAACGATACTGCAGGCGCTGGACAACACAAACAGGGCTGTTAACGTTTTAACGCTTCATATTTACTGCACAGACTCGAGAGCGGCTTCAAGGAAACCTAGGGACAATATCACTGGAAACCCTTGGAAAGATCTGATCACGTTAATCTGATTATAACCTGTGCGATGTAAATGTACCCAGAGAAAGAGAGAGAGAGAGAGTTTGTTTTTCAGCTAAGCGTTGTGTTAGTTCAGTGCCAGCAGCCCCACGCGTCTCTGTTGAGTTTCAAAAGAAGGGTTTTTCTTTTCTTTTTCTTTTCTTTTAATAATGACATTGTTTGTCGGTATGTTTGGCACACAGTGTGAGGCAGTACAGGAAGTCCTACCTTTTGGTAAACCTGAATGACATGTTTCTACAACAGAAACCAGACAAAGAAAGAGTGAGAATGGTGAAGGAGACGTGAGAGGAGGAGGAGGAGGTGGGGGAGGAGGAGGAGGAGGAAGGGGAGGCATGAGGATTCTTAATGAGTGAACAAAAATGGGGTGATTGGAATCATCAACAGTGAAAGGGAGGATTCATTTATATTTTTCTTTCTTATTCATTCGATCATCAAAATGATTTCCATTCCTCATTTTAGGTCAGTCATTGCAGGAGCGACGTCACTGGCCTGGCTGCCGCTTCACAGCGTTTTAACAAACGTAGGATCCAATTTCAGGGTAATAGGTGCAAATTATACAAACTGATGTGTGGTGACTTTGGAGCGAGAGGGAAACATGCTGCTCACAAAGCTCTTTGGAGACAAATCTGCTCAACAAAAATCTGGTCTGGACCATTTCATGTTCACACTGGGCTCTCACCAAGGACGGATCGGATATCGGGGAATTTTAAGAACTACACAATCAGACTTTTTTGGGAAACGGAATCGTTTTCACTGTTGGAACATTATGTTTCCGGGAACGGTGGCGATGGCTCGTTAATTGGAGTAAATTAAAGGAAAAAAAAGACTTTAATCGGTGTCCCATGAGACCCATGATTATTGGGATACAAAAAGTTGTACAGGTAACAATCCTGGGAGAGCGGGTTATCCATTATACGGTTCAAGATCTACTCGACTTGACTGGATCCAAACACGTTATTTTCCATGACTTCATAGCTCCTCCTCAATGTGGGTGGAGTCATCATAGACTCAGTGACGTGGTTCTCTACGCGGCACAAACGAGTGACTTGTAAAGCAGTTGTTTTGGGTGAAAACGTTAAAGTCGTTAGAATCAGTCGACTTAAAAAGATTCGTTCACAGCGGAGCACAGACTCAAAATCATCACATTTGCACAGTGTGATGTTTTAAATCAGAGTCTGGCTTCTGAATTTCATCCACACATTAACCACAATGTCTCATTCAGTGCAGTTTAGTCCAGAAAAATAATGTTTTTAAACAACTAAAGCCAAACGTGTCTGGCACATTTAATATGATTTTAAGCATGAAATCCAAACCTGCACTCGTAAGGGAACAGAGTTCCCCCGTCTGCAGCTGTGAGCAAAGTCAAGCCTGTACTCATGGGACAATCCTGGTGAAAAGCATGAGGAAGTCTGCAGATATTTATCTTATCGGTCACTAAAAAACATGTGCGTTTTTATACATTTATTAATAAATGATGTCGCACAAAAGTGATGAAGAAACCACTACTTTTGTTCCAATTTATGGCTCTTATTTTTTAACCATGTGCGAGTTACAGAAAACGCAGATTAGAGCATGGATTGCGATATCATTCGTAATCGTTAATGACTGAAAAGTCCAAATCATATCGATGTGACATTTTGTGTCTATAAAAAAAATTTAAATATTTACAACACAATATTAGATTTTTTAGATAAAAGGACTCCTTAATAGCTCAATAGGGAACTACGGTCGGCTCCACAAAGGACGAGGTGGTTACATATTAATTCAGCGTCACAAAACTCACACTCTGGCTCGTTTGTGCTTTGGGGTTGCCGTGGACGCACGGCGGCACAAAATGGCCACCTCCATAAAGCAAGGCCCTTGGCTAACATACAGTAAAACTGCTACAAACCTTTTTTTTTTTTTTTAAAGCGATTACACATGTAAACAAACTTAATGGACAAATTATTTTTGACGGTTTTCCCATTACAGACGTCAGTTAACGACTACTTCTGCGAGTTAAGTGAACAGTGTGAATCTGAATGGACCAGGTTTCTACCTCAACCAATCAAACCTTCCCCAGTTCTATCAGAGAAAAATAGAACATAATAAAGATTAAAATGATAATGTGGTGCTTGGACAATCAAACAGCTAAATCTCTGAACAACAACATGAGTCGTTTCTTTTACAAAAAGGGTGAAAGTGTGGCTCGTGGTGAGCAGTTTTGGGTCTTTGGCGCAGGCAACCAGGCAGTGACAGATACACAATTTGGACTTGAGGATAAATCACATCGTATAGGACAGTGAAGTGCTCCCACAAAGCATGTAATTAATCATCCTAACTGCAGAAGGCAGCGTGTCGACTGGTTTTTTAACTGGAACAGGCAGAGTCAGAGGAGATTATACTGTGCAGAGCAGCGCTGGCTAGAGTCTATTTCAGTCCTGACCAGAGTTTTATTAACACATGCACACAAATGATAACAACTAAGACTAAGACTTAAAAAAAACCCCCGAGCCCATGCTGTTCCCTCGCTTACCTGCGGGTGAGTTTGGAGGTGAGTTTGGAGAAAAGGTTGCTGGTCCCGCGGCTGCGCGTCTGGGACAGAGGCGTGGCGTCGTGGGAGAGCGTGGGCGAGGCCGGCGGCCCGTTGTACGTGGCCGTGCGCCGGTCTCTCAGCTGGCCGCCGTGGAAGGTGCTGCGGCTGGCGGTTCCCCGGGGGAAGCGGAGTCGGTCGGGCGTGGTGGCGTTGGCGACGCTGTGGGTGGACACCACCGGGTTCCTCTGACTGCCGGGCGACACGGCGATGCTGCTGCGGGAGGACGGAGAGGAGAGGAAGAAGAGGGGGGCGGAGTCAGGTGTGATCAGGTGTTTGGACGACGAGTTTTCTCCACTGCAGACGTGCACGTCACTGAACCTGCACTCATGAATTATCTTTAACTCCTCACATATTCAGTAAAAGCAGAATAACTAGTACACAAATATAATTTGAGCTTTTTAAATGTGATGTTAAATGTTTCGCTCCAAATGAGGACAGAAGAGTCGTCTGTGTTAACAGAGTTGTTGCCGTAGTTACGTCCACATCCTTATGATGCGTGTGGAGACGTCCTGACACCCCTACAATCTGCCAGTGGGAAACCCGCTCCTGTGTCTGTCAACAACAACAAAAGGTCAAATGATGCAGCTACACGACTGGAGTGGACAAAAAACAACAACAAGCAGCTTGAAACTGTTGCGTCACATTTTTGTCGTCATCTTTTCAATGAATCCACGTGTCTGCGCTGACATGAGTTTCTAATGTTGCCTAATGTGAGTTTAGGATAAATGGATGTTGCGTGTTAGATGTCAACAGGGCAGGAAATTAAATTTAACAGGGACATATGTAAATAAGCAGCTGACGGATTCAGATAAAACGTTTAAACCTGATTTTCTTACGTTAAATAGCAGATGTAAAAAATTGTTTTTAATCCAAATCTTAATGCTTTGTTTCTCTTTTGTTTCTACCGCAAATGAGACGAATAAAAGATGTTAAAACCCCCAAAAATGAAGCCATTATTTCACAATTTATTCATTTGTGGATACATTTACCCATGATTATAGCTGTGTTTATGATCCTTAGATTTTATACATTTCATATATTTTTCTATGCTAACTTGCTAACAAGCCAACTATCAATCTATGCTAGCTCACTCACAAGCAAACTATCTAGCTTTGCTAGCTTGCTCACGATCCAACTATCTATGCTAACAAGCCAGATATCCATCTATGCTAATGAGCCAATTTTCTATGCTAGTTTTGTTTTGTTGAATAAATGAAAGTTACAGAGGAGAAATTCACTGCTGAAATCTTTATGATGTCACCATCATAACACATCATTTTTTTTCTTCTATTTTTTCAAAAAGCTTTTGAAAAGGTTAAAATTAGCTGGGTTATATTTGATTATTTAAGTACAAGCCCCAAATAAAAATCAATTCAGGTCTCATTCTTGTACGTTTTTGAATTACACCAATAATAATAAAAACGACCCTCTGCTGCACTGCTGACCCCAATCTTTGTGGTAAGCAAAGTAGAGCAGGAACTCAGAGGCTCCTCCAGTCAAAATCCAGCTAAACATCTTCAGGTGGAAACAGGAAACTATTAAATTATGATTTAAATCAGTTCATGGGCCAAAGAAGAAATTTGGAAAAAGAAGGAATAGGTGTTTATCAGGATCCAGCTGCATTTAATTTCCTGTCCTGGAGATCAAGCTCTTCATGATTTCTTGTCCCTGATCATTTTCACAGTGTGAACAGAAGAGAAGAGTCTGAGGGTGCCGGGACAGCAGGGGGAGCCGGTGAGCCGGTGTTTGAACAGATGAGGAGGATCCAGACGGAGAAGATCAGGGTCAAAGGCGACAGCAGAGGGCAGAGGAGAGGTCAGGAGCAGAGCTGAGAGAAGTTGCTGTTATATTGTAAATGACTGCGTCGTTCAGTTTATGACCAGCAGGGGGACGAATAACGCAGAGCAGGAAAAATACCATCACACACACGTCAGTGTGGGGATAGATATTTTTCTGTCCTTGTGCCTCCAGTGGTCAGTGTCTGAAACTACACTCATGTCAGACGCTGGTGAAATGTTTCGTTAAATCACTGAACTGTCAGTAAAATGGCATCACCTGTTCTGTTTACACAAACCAGTGTTCATCCACACACACACACACTAACTAGTCAACTATCAATCTGCCTCTCTATGTTGACTTGCTAACTAGCCAACTATCAATTTGTCTATATATGCTAGATTGCTAATTAGTCAACTATCAATCTGCCCATCTGTCTATGCTATCGATGCTAGCTCACTAACAACTTGCAACTATATTTTTGCAGGCCAACTACCTATCTATGCTAGCTTGCTAACAGGCCAACTACCTATCTATGCTAGTTTGGTAACAGGCCAACTATCTATCTATGCTAGTTTGCTAACAGGCCAACTATCTATCTATGCTAGTGTGCTAACAGGGCAACTATCTGTCTATGCTAGTTTGCTAACAGGCCAACTATCTATCTATGCTAGCTTGCTAACAGGCTAACTATCTATCTATGCTAGTTTGCTAACAGGCCAACCGTCTATTGCTGCTGTCTCTATTTGTGTCTTTTTACGACAAAATTACAATAAAAATCAAAGGTCTGATATGTTCTGATAGGTGTAGTCTGTGTAGTTTGACCTGTTCTGCTCTGACAAACATCGACTTCAGACACTGACATGAAAAAACAGGTGGGATGCACTTTGTTTACAGTTGCAGGAAATGTGTCCATGGTTTAGTGGTAGAGTTAGAGCGTGAAGGCGGCCGACGTGTGGGTTAGCGAGGGGCCGATCAGAGGCTCAGACAGGAGAGGGGACACATACAGACAGACAGACAGACGGGGGGACGTTTGGAGGCCCTGCCGTCTTGTCTCGTCTTACTTGGGCACGCTGTAGTCCAGATCGTAGTAGGAGTGGGGCAGCGTGGCCCAGCCTGCCTGGCAAGTGTGCAAAGGGCCGGCGGTTTGATACCTCAGCCGCACCGAACTGGACGAGGCACCCAGCACAGTAGCCGCAAAGGCAGATGAGGGGCTAGTGGCACAAGCCATCTCTGTCATGCTGGTCATGCCACGACGAAGAAAAATAAAACAACCCCAAACCCCCGAAAATCAAACCCCAAACACACAGGCAGAAATGAAAAATTAGAAAGAAGATGGAAAAGTAAATTTAAGGGGGAAGGAAAATAAAGTCATGAAACAAGTTTTTGTTGGGAGCCTCAAACAGCTGGGACTTAATTCTGCTTTCAGAGTTCAGAGAGCGTACATAAAAAATGGACGTAGACTTCAGGTTTGATGTCTGAATGGACGTTTAAGGGAAAACAAGCTTCTATTAAAACTTAAAAAACTCAAATGTTGCAAGTGAAATCATGAATCTCAAGGCTTCAACACGGGAGTGTGTTTCATATCCAGAAGACTACATCCATTTCTTACACCAATCCCTCAATAAAGTCACATTTACAGGACTTAAATTTGACCACAGTGAAGGGTTTTCGTCTTCTTCTTGTGCCGAGTAATCAGATTGAAACCGTTTTTAACTTTGAGTTCAACCCGTTCATCTTTGTCCTCAGTTTAAAAAATGAAAAATAAATAAAAGGTTATTATTTTTCTAGTAGTAGGCAACAAACTTCCTCCTCTCACCTGTTCTCTTTCCCGTTGGGGATGACGGCGAGGCGGTCCGCGTTGTTCCTGTCACTGCAGACGTACGTGTTCCTTCTGGTCATGCCTGCCGACGCAGTGATATTCTGCAGGACCAGAGACAGAAAGTCCATCACAAACTGATCTTGTGCAGCACTTTAACCCTTCAGCACCACCCTGTGACCCTCATGTGGAGGATAAAGAGGCAGAAGACGGACGGATGGATACTGGAAAGCAGAGAAATAGAGCACTGCGAGATCCACCGGTGAGTCAGGCGTTTGTGACGTCGGCTTCTCAGCACGGTAATTCCTAAACGCTTGAATGAACAACTGCCAGATATCTAAAGTGAAAGTTATCTTTCACTCATTGAACATTCTGTAACAATTCTACAGCCATGAAATCAAAGTTAATCCAGGCAGCCTGAATATCATGGTGGTCACAAGAGGGTTAAAACAAACATCAAATGATATTTAAACTGCTCCGACAGTTGATTGACAGAAAATATGAAATAGGATTGGTTGCGAGGGTGATTTGGTCAATTACGTGATTAAAGTATGTGATAAATTGTCATTTAAGACAATAAAACCACCAACGATGTATCAATGAATAACAGACTTTTGCAAAAGTAGAAACAAACTTTATAATAAATGGAATAAAAACGTCAGTGAACATGCGGGTAACGTGACCGTGCGACTCACGCTCGGGCCCGTGGTGGCGCCTTTCCTGCGGTCAGGGATGTCGGCCTTGTTGGGGTTGTTGGCGTTGCCCAGCAGGGGGCTGGCGGGCGGAGCCCCGCGGCTGCCCGGCGTGCTGGGTTTCCGGAGCTGGACGCCGCTCTCCTCCTTGGCGTTGTTCTCCGCCGTGGTCGTCTGACTCCTCTTCGGATGAGACATCCCTGCAGGGACGTTCTGACCGACTGCAGAGACGGAAAAAACAAACATATCTCATGTTGATCAATAATGTAAGAGCATCAGTTTTGATAATTAGGCGCTTATTTAAGGCGGAGCTTGTATTTCTGTCTGTTTCTCTTCCGTTTGGTCGACATGTGAAGATGTAGAATTGTGCATTGTTGTTATAAAACTGGGAAAATTAAGTTTTAATTTCAGTTTTTAGTTTTTAGTTTTTATTTGGCTCAGTTTGTTTATTTGGAGAGGTTTTGATTTCCTGGTCAACATGTTTTTTTTTTATTGGCTTAATGAAATGGTTTGTTTGGATGCGTGAGGATTTACTTTTGTTCCTTGGTTGAGGTATATGCTCTATTTCACCAACATTCTCGTGGATTAAGTGGAAGTCTGCGTGTAATTAGTTCAATTTGACAAACATTCTTTTCATTTAATGTTCCATTTGTTATCAAAACATTCACTGTATTTCAGCTCCACGTGTGTAAATGCATATTTGAACATCCTGCTATTAGTCAAACATCTAAAAATGTCGTGGTCTTTCCTTGTGAACGCCGCAGTCACAGCTTCACGAGTTCTAAGTGAAGACGTTTGAGCTGCGGATCTCACAGAGAGAGGAAACACTGTAAACTTAGCTAAAGGTTAAAGTGTCTCCACCATGTGACCAGTTTGATTTAAGAGCATTTAACAGCCTGACACAGGCTACCGTTTCTTTTACAAGGACAGTTTGAGCTCGAGTCAACTCCACAAAAACAAAAACAAAACAAGAGCAGCTCAGTAAAAATAAAAACGTGTCTGCGACGGGTTTGAAAGAGACACAACGACGTTTCCACTCGCCTTGTTCGCTGTAACGTCTCTGTTTGTGGTTGGACGACGACACGCTCCGCTGCACTTTGAGGTGAGAGGGCGACTGACCGTTGAGCTCGCTGTTGGGTCTGGGTTTGGCCAGAGAGAGGTTGCTGCTGGAGGCGGACTCGCTGGGTTCCAGCTGGAGGACAAACACACACACATACACACACACACACACTCTGAGTCAAAGAGGCAAAGACAAAAGGAGCGACCTTCAGATCGACTGAAGAAGAGAGGAGAGCTTGCTTGGTTCGAGAGCTTATACGACGACAGACGGCACCTCTGACTCATGCAAAAACACCATTTGGAAGTCGAATCTAATTAGCCGAATAACAGTCGAAAGATCAGTTCCTGAGACGGCTGCACTGTGATGAGCAGAGCTCTTCTCCTCCGACAACTATCAATGTCATATTTTGACACATTTTAAAATTCTAAATGACTAATTTCTTGCCTCAAATGATCTCAAAACTGCGAAAAACGGAACAAAAAAATGCCTTTAACGTCAACGTCAAAGTCGTGCGCGCTTATCGACTTAAAAGGCCTAAAAAGGTTTTCCCATCCCTAAAAACGTACGGCCAGTAACAGCTCTGTGTGTACAACGGATTCCAATTGTAAGCAAAACATTGAGAAAAACAACCTACTGTCTCTTTGAACTAAGGTCATAGTTAAACTAAACTAAGACAATTTGCCGAGTCATAGTATACATGATGAGAAAATCGTCAAATTACTGGCCATGTACGTATGAAAGGACATTTTGGTTTTGTGTGCAGAACAACAACAAGCCCGACTCCAGTCTGACTAAGCGTATACGTGCAGCAGTAATCGGACTATGAATAACACTATCGAGGTATGTTAGTCCGACTAAGACTTGCTCCATTTTAGTCGGACTAACGTACATATAAAGACAGACTTATCGTCTTAATCCAACTAAAATCTGACTTTTAACATTCAAGTAAACACAAGAGGAGGAAGAAGAGGTTACCAAAGCTACAATGCCCCAGAACCCTCTCAAAAACCTCTCAACTAAAGAAAAACAAGGGGCTGCAGCAGAGATAAGTTACCATACTTTATCTCTCATACATAATGTCTCATAGCTCATAGCTCATAAAGTGTCTGCTGTTGTCTCCTCTCTTCAGTGGATAGTTCTTCACTGCTGCACAGAGACGACAACACTTAACTTAAATGTTAATAAAGATAAAACAGCAGGTTTACAGTGGTTTGAAATGGGGATCACAGTAACCTGAAAATGTCGAGAAAACAATGATGTCCGTACCTCAGAAGCCTTCCTGCCCAGCAGCAGGTACGTGGCCGTGATCTCGTCGTACTTCATCTTGGCCAGAGACTCCTGGATCTTGTCCAGGTTGTAGCCCATTCCCACCATCACGTCTGCACACAAACACAACACGGAAACCGTCACGGTTAAACAGTTCACGGTCAAGTCTACAACATTTTAAATGGAAAGTCTCTTTAAATATTATATACATATTATTATAATAATAATAACAATAATAAGAAATTCATCAAGCGCAACATTCAACCAGTCATTTTTCTGATAATTTGACATCTTAATCAAAAATTTGCAGTGAATTAGAAAATTCATGGATAATGACAATAATAATATTTTAGCATTAAAAATGTAATTTCGGGTTAAAGAGCGTCTACATACTGGCATATTAACCATTACAGAAATGTAAAAAATTATTAGAATAATTATCAATGTCTCATACATTTGTAAAGCATTGTATCACTGATGTCAACAAATGTATTCTTGTTTTTTTTGGTTGTATTTATGTAAATGCACCCCTAATTTTTAGCCGTATGGGTTTCTGTAGGACGACGACAGACGCCATCTTAGAAGATCTTTATCTTGTCGATAAAAACACAAGAAAAGCAGAAAGTCTGAGTCACCAAAACAAGAAAAATGACTCAAACCATTAAATCACGTCTCAGTCTTCATTTTCCAGCGAATTAGCGGTCGTTTTGCCACGTGATCGACTCACTAATTATCACAGGAAACGTGAGGCAGGTGGCGACTTTAGTCAAGTGACTCAGACTCAGTGAGTTCATCGGCCTCCTGCCTCGTGTTCCTGCTCACCAATCACAAGTGGAAAGATGCTGATTGGAAAGTCTGAGTGAGAGCCTCATGAGAGTGAGACACTCACTGCTACAAATGCATTCTCTAGCGCCCTTACCCTAACCTAGACCCTTAACCTCATACTTAAAACCAGGTCTAAAACCGTGCTACCTCAAACCGTGCTGTTGTAACACAAACATTTTGTCACATTTTGGGGTCAATAAAGTACATCCATCTGTCTCTAAATCCATCTATTGGTGGAGACAAAAACAATTTGAATTGTGGTTCCCGCTCCACATGTAACACACACACACACACACTCTCCTCCCATGAATCTTTAAAAACTGTGTTTTTAAAGATTCTCCTCCTGCAGCTTCTCTCTGACTCACGATGACCCGGAACGTGCCTCTGTGGGATTGTCACGGGCTGAAATGAGATTAAATTAACAGCTCTTCCCTCTGCAGGTTCTTACAGGCCGAGTCCAACCATCTCACACCAGCGAGGAAGAGGAAGCATTCACACCGACAGACAGAGAGGTTAATGATATTTATTTTTTGGGTGACGTTTAAATCACCTGGTGATTTCTATTCATTTTAGTTGTAGGACAAGATTAAGAATGATGACGTTCGGATATCGTCATATTATAAAGGTTTTAAAGGCTGAATATTAGACATATTGTAGGCGTGTTTTCAGGTTACGGAATGACATGCGGAAAAACAACAAGCTTAAACGACGAAACGGACACACCTCGCCCATCATTTCTGAACAAAGGACGCAGAAGATATTGCAGATTAATTCTCAATATCGCTGCTGCGAACAAAACCTACATCACATGCAGTTAATCCAACAGTCCCAGCACTGGAAGCTGCTTTTGGTGAATTATTCAGGACGCAGGGATAGACCTCGCTCTCTCTCCTCCCTTCCCTTTTCTCCTCCCCCTCATACATCGTTATTTTCTCCCTTTCTTGGGTGATCGGGAGTTTTCTCCGACACGAGCATCGACGGCAAACCCCCCCCGGCTGCTGTTATGCAAGAACACGCACTTCCTTCCCCTCCCTCTTCTCTCTCCCTCCCCGCTCTGTTTACACAGCTCATGTTTATTCCTCCATCATCCTCACGTTTCATCTTTCCCTTTAAAAGCTCTTCAGCGCTGACGCCTCGCACGTCTCTCCCTCAGCGCCAAGTGACAAATCAGCCCCGATTGATTTTTATACGCCGTGATAAATGAAGAGCGGAGGACGTGTGCACTCTTGTGATTGCAGGGCGCCGCGTTTCGCTGGAAAACTCAAAGGAGTAAGCATGTTCCTGGGCTTTTAAAAAGGAAATAAAAAACCCTGCGGTGATGTGATGTGATGTTTGAGCTGCTGCTGCACCATCAGCAGCCTGACGAGCATCACTCACCTATTCTCTTCTGGTCCGTGATGTCCAGCTCCGGTTCAGTGTAAGGCTTCAGCTCGTCCTCGTCGAACCCCGTGTTGATCCATCGATCCCTCATGATTTGCTGCACACACAGATCACACAATAAAAGCCAATAAGTTCAAGTAAGATTATCTGTAAGACACAACATTTATACTGAGGGATTCCTCGTCATTATTATCACGTTCCACGTCAGCTGAGAATGGCGCAGCACCCCCGCGTGACCCTCAGGTGGACGAGTACCTCTGAGTACAGTCATTGTTGAATAACTGCCAGGTATAAGATAAGTGAACGTTATCTTGTGAAAATGGGGGCAGAAGAACTCACTCACTGAAGTTTTTTTATGACAATTCCACCAGTTTCTGAAAGCGAGGACGTTGCACTTCAAAGCCAAATTTCAAAATCTCTGATTCATTTATAACAAGGTTTTTTGTAAACATGTAGTAAATTGTAACTAAGAGTCCTGGAAAAAAAGAGGCAAAAAGGCACTTATTTACGGCCCTTTTGTGGACACTTTGAGGCTTGAGATATCAGTAGAAGTTGCTAAAAAGAGCGGCATCCAGGTATATTTACATATTCAATCTGCAAAAAAAGGAAACGCAACCAGACAATTTAGGGTCCTTCTTATTTTTCTATTTAATCTGACAAGAAAGGAAATGGATTGTCTTACTTGAAACATTTGGCTCCATTTAACGCAGAGGAAAGAGAAAGAAAGCATTCTCTCTCTGTACCCGGGAACATCTAATTTAATTCCTCTGGGTTTAAAGAGGTTAGTTAAGTATTAGTTCAGGTCACAGCCGCTTCTTTTCTGCGACTTTAAGCAAAAGTAGATAAAACTTTATTTCCGTTTGCCCTTTCGCTGTCGTGCAGCATTTTGTTATGTTGATTTTCAGACCTGATCAAACGCTCTCTCTCTCTCTCTCTCTCTCTCTGGTTACATCAGAACACGATCAGTGATAATTAGTTTGGCTCAGCTCCTCGTTAAAAAAAATAATCCCCAGAGCTGAAATCATCATCCAAACGATGTGTCATCTGAGGTCGACGCGCGGACAACCTCCGGGTCAGGCCGACGACATTTAGCTGAATTCACTTATGACGCGAATGCTTCACAGAATCGATTCTTGTGTGTATATATATATATATATATATATATATATACACACATATATACACACACACATACATATATATACATACATACATATGTATATATATACACATATACATACATACATATACACATATATATACACATACACACACATATATGTATGTCCTTTAGTCGCTTCTGTCGTGAAATGAACATAATATCTTGCGTAACCAATAAAAATAATAGGAAGCAGTTTCTTCGGCTGCTGTTTCAGTCGTTTTAAAGCCAATATCGGTCGTCTACAGAAATAAATGAGGATTTTTGTGCGACCGGTTGGAGAACATGTCATCGACAGCCAGCGGTACAACATTTTTGGAATAGATTTGATTCTTTTTGGAAGAGGCATTCAGTGGACGAGCCCCATTGTTGAAACACAACCTCCTTTACCAATTAATTTTGACCAGGAGTGGAAACATTTCAGAATAATCAGATTAAAAGGGAAAAAAGGGGGCTACCCTCAGTGTATCATCACGATACAACATCTACTCAGCTGGTTCATCTTAACAATGTCTCGGTGTTTCCTTCATGTTTGCTCGCTGTAGGTCGTCTTTTGTTACCACTTTACTATATTTGTTAATTTCAGCTCTTTTGTTTATTTATTTGTTTATTCAGTGACGCTTCTCCAGGAGAGAACAGAAAAGATAACAAAATACAAAAAGGCAGAAATGGTGATGTATTATTCATGGTGGTAACATCAGACAGAGAAGAGGATACTGTGGGCGTCAGAGGAGATGATGGAGGGAGGATGGATGGATGGATGATGGATGGAGGGGGGAGTTACACGACCAGAAGAGGGTGAGGTGGAGGGTAGATGGTTTTCTCCGATGGTGCAGACGTGCTGAGGAGGGGAAGAGTGCCAAGAACAAAGAGGTATATTTACATTTTCTGCGTCCTCCCTCACCTCGAGCGTGCCCCGCTTGGACGGGTTGAGCACCAGGAAGCGTTTGAGGAGGTTCTCGCAGTCTGTGGACATGTAGAAGGGGATGCGGTACTTTCCTCGGAGGACGCGCTCGCGCAGCTCCTGCAGAGAGCAGAGCGACCCCGCAGGACCGGAGGGGGGAGTTAGGAAGAGACAGGAGGTAACACTATTTAACAAAAACACGTCCAAAAATACATTCATGTGGAAGAGCTGCTAAAATCATGACTCATGAGACTCCTTTAGTCACAGTGAAAGGTTGTGATCGTTTATATTTCAGTCATGAAACTGCAGCTAAAAGCCAGGACAGAGAGGAACAAATGCTCACACAAACCTTGAGGTTCTGTCCGTCGAAGGGCAGCGAGCCGCTGACCAGCGTGTACAGTATGACCCCGAGACTCCAGACGTCCACCTCCGGCCCGTCGTACTTCTTCCCCTGGAAAAGCTCCGGCGCGGCGTATGGTGGGGAGCCGCAGAACGTGTCCAGCTTGTTGCCCATGGTGAACTCGTTGCTGAAGCCGAAATCGGCGATCTTGATGTTCATGTCGGCGTCGAGGAGCAGGTTCTCGGCCTGAAGGCACAAGCACACACACACAAATGTAACACTTGAGCTCATCTAAAGTCTTAATCTAGCCATCTTTTGTCCTCCAGGTTGTCTTCGGTCGAGTTTCACTCGTGGAACACGGCATATGTCAGAAGACGAATGATCTTTGATTTAATATTATTATACAGCACTTGGTGCAGATAAAAGTTAGATTGGATAAAAATAAATGATTCAAAACTTTGGACTTGAGACTAAAATGTTCTTCTGTCGAGCGAGAGAACCAGCGATCATGGTTTACGTGGCCGCCGATCGATCAGGAGTCGCTGCGCCGCTGCTTTGTGACGCATCACAGGAGCGGTGTTGGCTTCAAACGCCCCGTAGTTATAAACTGCACACGGAGGGAGCAGGAAGAGAAATCTCCTCTCACGTCGTCTCCCTCTGCGTGGATCATTTACAGCAGCGGATGCACGAGCGACTCCCACTCGGGGCATCGGTATTTATACCTGGACGAGCGCGGAGCGCGTTCACCGCTGTGCAGCGGAGGAGGTCCGCTCACACGTGAGCAGTGGAGACTCGCGCTGACTGTGGTGTCATTTCAAAAAGGGCAGAGCCGCGGAGCAGCCTCGTTAGCAGCAGGTTTCTTTGTTTTGTTTAATCAGGCGACGTCAGCGCCGCACGCCGCCCCGTGACCTTCCTGTCCGAGATGAGTCAGAGGGAAGAAATTAGCCTCACACGGCGGCGGCGGCGCTCTGCTCGTCTACACTCGCGACAAACGTAATCAAGAGGGTTTTAATTATAGTCGAGTGATTCATGCAGTACACCACCTGGAGTATGAAGCTACTGCAGCCTGGAAGTGAAACTTAAAAGATGCAGAAAACAGTGATTCATTCTCCTTTTTCCATTCGAGTTAATGGGTCACTGAGCACTAATAAAAGTGCTATATAAACATCTATTATCATGATAATAGAATTTCACTTGCTGAGAGTTGCTTCACTGAACTCACCTTGAGGTCTCTGTGAACAATGTGCTTCTGGTGACAGTACTGCACCGCCGACACGATCTGCGAGACAAGACAAGCGGAGTTTAGCTGCACGTTCACAGGCGGTGATAGAGGAAGTGGTGGCGGAGGAGGAGGAGGAGGAGGAGATGTGGTCGACGGCGACCGGAAAGACAGACGAGCGCACATGAGGAGGTGAAGATATTCAGGAGGAAGACAGAAGTGGTTTCCCCTGTGAAGAGGCTCAGCTGAAGGTTCATCCACATCACCCGCACCAGACCTTTTATATATGATATGATTAATAAGATCACGATATCTGGCCAAGTGAAGTTTAATCACAACATGAAGAAAGTCATTAAGTCTATGTATTGAACGTGGATGGAGCATCTCTTAATTTGTGGAATAAAATAAAATAAATCGTGGAAGTGCCTACCATTTTAAATCACCTTTTAAACATCCACCTCTTCTCCTACTGTTACTGTTATACTTTTATGTTTTTATTCATTTATGTTGCTGTGCCTTTAACGCTAGTATGAAAAGTTCTATATGAATAAAGTCTGATTGATTAATGAATGAACTGGACATCAGAGTAACTGAATAACTCCACACCTGAGGCCTCAAACTCCAGCCAAACTTGAAGCTGATTAAAACTTAAATCACTCATTTAGAAGTGCTTAGTGGTTCGGACGTCTCTTATGTGCTGTGACGTCTCCGCTTGTGTCTCAGGTCTCAGGACCGAGGACATGTCTGTCTGTGTCTGAAGCAGAGCCCGGAGCAGAGGTGTGAAACCAGAACACTGCAGGGGAAGTAAAGAAAAGCTGGGTACCTGTCTAAATTTAGCCCTGGCCTCTTTTTCCTTCATTCTTCCATGTGCAACCAGGTAGTCGAACACCTCTCCTGCAAAAGAACCAAGACAGGGAGAGGGAGGGAGGGAGGGAGGGAGGGAGGGAGAGAGGGGATTAGACGCAGCAGTGAGAGAAGAACAAAAAGGTGGAGAGAAACTTACAGTGAGTCTGTGAGTCTCTCACTCTCACTCACACACACAGTTAAAAATAACTTTGTGATGAATTTTTAAACGCAGCTGGTCTGCACTGACACCCATGTGTATGGTTCCAGGGTGTTTCTTCTCCAAACTGAGACGCGAGTGCCACTGCTTCCTCTGCATTTAACCTCTCCTGGAGGCACAAAGCCGCTGCTCTAGAGAAGTGGTTCTCAAACTTTTTACACCAGGAACCACCTGAGCTCTCGCACGGCGCTTTTCCACTAACCAAATCACGACCACGTTCAGTGGTAATTCATGGTATCTGAAGTACTGAACGACTCTGAACAAATCCACTGATTCTAATGATTCAGTTACACCCAAAACAACTGCTCTACAAGTCACGAGTTACCGCGTAGAAAACAGCCGTGCGGTGGTGACTCCGCCCACGTTGAGGAGGAGCTATAGAGAAATGGAAAACAATACTAAACCGCGTAGAGTCGAGCCGGGCCGTAAATGTATAGTAGAAAAGCGGCATTAGTAAGTGGGCTCTGGACTTGAAAGCATCGCTGCAGCTCAGAAAGCTTCAGCCAAAACGTGACCACGCTTGGTGTTCACGTGTGCTCTTTACTTTAAGGGGCGGGCGCGTGTGCATGTGTGCGTGTGTGCGCTCAAGCAAACACAACAACACGCAGTGAGACCTGCCACCGAAGCGCCTTCCCCCGCTTTCCCACAATCCTCCCAAACCCTCCCCACTCTCTCAGCGCTGACCTGTGGAGGCGGCCGGTGTGGAGTGAGTGAGCGTTGCTCTACTTCACAGCTCTGGTAAAAAAGCAAAAATCCACGGCCGCGCTGCTCTGACTCAACCGCTAAAGACTCGCCGGGCCTGCTATTGTGATGTCTGCGGTGTGTGTGTGTGTGTGTGTGTGTGTGTGTGTGCACGTGCTGAACAGGAGCGTGAGATAATTTGGCAGAAATGACTACATTTTTAGTTTTAGCCAATTAATAGTGTATAGATTATTTGTGTTTTGTAATTTCTTTAAAAAATAAAACACGGCAGGACCCAGATCTGTCCCGTTTCTGATCCCGCGCTTTGTTCCTCTCTGGGGTTAAAAGTGGAGTCTGAACACAACATGCCCCACACGTCCAAGATCTTTAAATTATTAACGTGCATTAATCACATTTTGATGTTGATAAATTAAACATGGACCTTCAGAGAGCAGCACAGAGTGCAGACACTTTCTCTACAGCGGCTGTTGTTTTACAGTCAGATTTGTGTAGAAATAAAGCGTGTATTTACACAGATAATGGCTAATTCTGTTTGCTCTGTGCTTATTTATCGCTTTGTTAATGTTCATTTTTTTGTTGGTGTTGTATCCAGTTCTGACAATGTCATGCACTTTCCCCGGTGATGACGTCCCAAGCCAAACTCGTGTCTCTAATCTTCACGAGCGCAATAAACATTTCCATCATGATTCACATATTTTCCCCCCAGAATGGCGCCGCACTATTGTGAGCCAACAAAAACATGACTTGCGTCTCACCTCCGCTGGCATATTCCATCACCAGGTAGAGCGTCCTCTCCGTCTCAATCACCTCGAAAAGCTTAACTGTGAGAGAGAGAGAGACAAACAAAAGGATTCAGACGGATGCTGTAAAGCAGGGGCCTCAAACTCAAAATGACCTTGGGGCCAGTGAACTTGTAGGCTTGTCAGGACGGGGGCCGGGCACTGGTCAAAGTAAAAACAGTTTGGACATTGGACAATTATATCCTGATAATCCATCATGATACTGCACATTTAAAACATCCAGGATGTCATTGCTCGCCCTTTCAAAGTAAAAGTCTTTGTTTTGATACATCGTACACAAAAAAGAACACATTTATCAAAAAACAGACTTATTTCTAACAACATGTAGACGAGATTATATACAATTAAATGTTGAATTTTACACAAACAATGTAATGAATGTCACCTAATGTTTCCAAACGTACGCCCAGCGGAGTCACATGGAGCGCCGCGTGTGTGTGTGTGTGTGTGGATCGTGACATATTCAATATTTACTGTACAGTCTAAAAGCTGGGTTATTTTTTTTTAAACTGCAGCAGCAGCAGCAGCATGTACAGCTCAGAGACTTTAAATAAATAAATAAATATACACATAAAAAAGAGCGTGTGATGAAGGGCTGAGAGCTGCACTGCTAAATATAGAGAAGGTGGGAAGGAAGACAAAGAGAGTGCGTGTGTGTGTGTGTGTGTGTGTGTGTGCGCAGACTGAGAGCTTAACATCGCCCCGGATAATTATCGTCACTGTTCTGCAGAGGAAATCAAATCAGTCAGTCACACTTTGTTTGTTTGACTGCTGTATTTGTACATTTCTTCAAACCAAGGTGAGAAGTCGGCCTGAAACCATTACTCCATACATCGATTATTAATCAGTTAGTAAATTGATTGTTTCTCTGGTTTTTCAGCTTCTTAAAAGTGAATGTTTTCCAGTTTCTTTGCTCCATATTACAAATAAATCATTAAAACGGAATGAAATCTGATAGGATTTGATTTTTCGATCTCACACAAGTTACGTGACGCGCGCGAGACACATTTTGAGTCACAGAGACACGACGTCGACGCCGAGCTACAACATCGCTTTCACCGAAAAGAGAAACTGGAGAAACGGCACACTGAGCTCTACGCACAGTCGTCAGTGTGAGACCGTAATATTCCGACTTTCTGTAAATCAAATGAAATGTTGGTGCTGAGCTCTGAGCAGCAGCTGGAGGATTTTGTGACACTGCTGCTGCTCGTTGCTGCAGTGGTTTGTTGGCATTTCCTCTCATGACAAAGTTCCAGGCAGCGTGTCCTCGTGTTTACTGATCGAAACCCGCTTCCTTTTCTAATCCAAAAAAACACACAAAAACGGGTCGGCATAATCCCTGATCGCGGAGTCTCATCCAGTTTGTCCACAGAGGGTTCTTGAGTCCACACTGCGCTGTTTTTATTCTTCATTTTAATTTCTCTAAAATGTTAAAAGAGTGTTTCTGTGTGAATATTTTCTTGGTTTCTTAATAATAATAATAAAAAAAATCATAAAACAAAGAAATCCTTCAAACTGAGTCATTCTTGGTTTGTGTGATTTGAGAACATCATTATTTCCAGGTTTGGTGAACGCCGATCGACATTTCCTGACATTTCATGGACCAAACCATCACTCCATCGCTCACCTGACTGTGCAGCAACAGAGAGGTCAAAGGTCAAAGCCCCACAGGTCAAGTGTCTAGTGTCCAGTGTGTAAAATCAAGGGTGAAACTATTGTTGTCTTTCATTAACCAAGCAAATAACAATAATGTTCATAATTAATAACCTGTCAGTTTCAGTGCCTTTAAATCGACATGACGCGCTCATTCACGCGCGTCGACTCGAGACCGATCCCAGTAACCAGAGATCAGACTTCTAACATGTGTGTGAGTGAGATCCACTTACCTATATTTGGATGATTCAAGATCTTCATTATTCTAACTTCTCTGAAGAGCTGAAATTACACAGAGAGAGAAAACAGATTATTCATTTGTATGCAGTTTTTTTTTTTCCCCCTACCACAGACGACTTTAACCCGGTGCTGGGAAGCTGATGTGAATCTGGTCCTGAGGTTCTACCGTAATGACAAGCGCATGTGTGCAAAAGCTCCATTTCTCCACTTTCACATCGTCTTCTACCGCTTTTATCGTCCACGTGACGGTCACAGGTATGACCAAGGCTTTTGGTCTGTCCTTCGTACACCTCAAAGTGCATGAAATCAAAAAAGCTGCGCAACATGAGCATTCACTTTGAAAATAAGGGAAACATGTCGTCACATACGACCCACAAACATTTCACAGTGACTTTAACTCAATACAAAAGAACCATTGATGCTATCAAACCTGTCAGACTCAAACACTGATCCTTAAAAACAACAGGCAACCAAATGTGACCGTGTTGTCACCGCGGCAACGGGAATCCTCGACACGCCGGAGGTTTACGCGAGGGTCGAGAAGTAAAATTCATTATTTGAACAAACTGAATTTTTTTGGGTTTTACGCCAATTTATCCTCATGAATCACAGTATATATATATAAAGCTGCTGGTGAATATACTGGATATTTTTGTGATAAATACACAATATTTTCATCCATTATCAGTTGCTGCATTGTTGTGTTAGTTTGACGCACAGTAAATAATAATATTATCAATGATATAGAGTAGTGATAAGGGAAGGAGGGAAATAAAAACGACGCGAGGCGAGCGCCAGGAAACTAAATTATGGCGACAGATTCAAACCCACAGCAACTGAAATCCACTGATCCACCGGGCGGCCCCGTCAGAGTCTGCTCGCCTGGTGTTTGCCCGAGAGGCAAACAGATGGTGACGGACAGCGGGTGATGTTTTCATTTCATCTGTTATGATGCAGCATGAACACAACTTTAACACCGCTCTGTTTCCGGGGTTGTTTTTTTTTTCCCGTGCGCCACCGTGACCCCGGTGAACTCTGGGCCACGTCTGTCCTTGTGCAACACACGCGGCGTGTCCACAGTCTGTCTGTGTGTGTGTGTGTGTTTGCACGAGTGCAGTGATACATGAGACACGCGGGCACGCTCTCCGTGAAAACACGGCTGCCAGCAGGGCACACACAAGCAAAACAAAGATTTTAGTCACTAAACAAAAGAGTCGACTGACTAAATCCACACGAGCTGTAAGTCTGTGATACCTTAAGAATACGTTTGGCTCGGTTACCTCGCAGTTTGACGGCCTTTGTGTAAACCACACCAAAGCCCGTAGAGAAAATCAGCCATTTCAACATCACAGCACACAGGGGTCGCTGATCCACCGCCGCCTCCCTCTCTAAGCTCAGACGTGTGTGTTTTCCCAACTTTAATGTTTGAAATACTCGATTGTGCCCGACCTCAGTGACACAAAGTTAGCAAACAAGGCCGCAGAAGGCCAGCAGCTTGTGTCGCATTGGGCTAAAAATGCAGATTTTCTCTATGGACTTTGGTGTGGGAGAGTGAAGAGTCAGAACAGGTTGTTATAGGAAGAGATAAAATAGCAAACGCATTCTTAAGACATGATAGAGTTAAGAAAAGGCTAAAATCTGTTTATATACTTGATGTTTTCACTGATGCTGCTTTAGTAAGCAGCCGCTACCGACTGTTAGCTGATGTAGAGGTAATAAATCTAATTTAATTCCCTTTTTAGAAACGACTCGAGGTTAAATCATGGTGTCTGGCCACCGAGGCCTTCCTACAGGACAAGGTCAACAAGGGCTGGACGCCACGGTCACAAGCGGAGCCGGGACGAGGTCCGGACCCTGAGGTCTCCTCGCCTGTGATCCTGATTTGCCCCGTACAGAGGGATGAATCACAGCCAAAGAGACGTCAGCTGAGCAACGACGAGACCAGTCATTCAGGACTGGTTACTTTTAAATGAAAATCAGAATAATTTACGTAAAAAAAGAAAAATGCAATCACAACTGCACTTGATTTGGCACAGAATGAGCTGTCCCGCATGGCAGAGACGCAGTAGCATGGGAATACTTTGTCAGGTATGTTGTGCAGTAAACAGAATTAAGGGGCACGACGACGATTCACCACATAACACGAGCATTAGCCGCGGGACGTAAAGCTGCCGCTGATCCACAGCGATGCACAGCTGTCCCCGCTTTAGAACGCACAAAGCTATCGTGGTCGGCGTTTTCATGAGTCCAGGTCGGAGTGTGAAAACTCTCCCTGTTTTTGCTTTGACGCGAACTCAATTACAAACGCCGCGAGGCTTGTAAACAGAAAACCCACGGGCTCAACTTTAGATCAGCGACTTGATGTTTTCCACTTCATCTCAACGTTAGAGATTTGGAGGGCGAGCCTCTGCACCGTCAGCAAAGCCAGAGCGACGTCTGGACTTTTGATTTTTGATTTTCCCCCTCCGGCCGATGCTGAACAGTTATTGTTCTGATCCGGACGAACCTGAGGGAGTAAACGGCCGTGGTTCCAACACTTTTAAAGGAAAACGGTCTGAGCCACGTGAGATTTATGGGATTTGTGATTCCACCGCTGCACGTGTGAAGCAAAACTTCACCAACTAATTTTTCTCTAGTTTTCTGGCCTTTTAGCAAAAAATGTTTGAGTCATAAGAGAGATCGCGCACTTTCCCTAAAAGCTCCCATTGACGCGTTTTATTTGCCAAATTTCAAGACCGTAGACAAACCTCTTCCTCAATGAATGAGTTACACACATATTTGCAGCATTATTTGTTGATTTAGTGATTGTGCCGTCCGATAATTGGCATTTGTTTTAAGCATTTTTGATTTTGATGGATTAGCTTCAGACGAAGTGATGAGAGTCTCACTTAAACTGTGGCAACGATTCCTACAATAAAGTCAATAAAGAAAAACGACCTGAAACTGATTTCTTGATCATCAAATGAATAATGGATTCATATTTGCAGCTTTGCTGTTGTCTTTTAGTCGTTGTTTTCAGGAAGAGGGAACAAATACGGCTGCAACTAGCGACTATCTTCATAAATCGATGAATCAAGTACTTTTTTTTTTCACTCCGGAAAATGTTAAAAAGCGTTGTTTCCAAAACCTGGAATTCTGATGTTATCAAAAGTCTTGAAACCACAATGATTCAATTTTAATTATTTACTGTTGTGTGGAGCTAAGAACGCATGAAATATTCACATTTTCACAAGCTGCTGCAGAAAAACGTGAAAATAGCTGCCGATTAAGTTATTAAGTGTAAAATTTATGGTTGTAGAGGCGACTTCCTGTCGTCTTCACCGTTTTGCTTCCACTTAACTTTACGAGAGACGAGACGCCGCCTGCGGCGACATGTGACGTTAACGGTCAAAGTCGGACACCGAGGCCGATGCGTCTCTTTATTGTGAAACGTGGCGTAACCTGGGGAAACACCCGTGTTGTCACAGGTTCATTACCTGTG
This sequence comes from Solea senegalensis, assembly GCF_019176455.1. NCBI lineage: Eukaryota > Metazoa > Chordata > Actinopteri > Pleuronectiformes > Soleidae > Solea > Solea senegalensis. The sequence goes on from NC_058036.1 coordinate 1,637,329, forward strand.
CGGGGAAATTTCCCAAGGACCATAAACGATGTCAGGGAGTTTAGTAAGCGCTCTAAAAACCACTTAGTGGGAAATAAATAGACAGTGTTTACATTTAATCAAGTCCTCCAGGTGCCGCACTCCCCTCTCTGACCTTTGACCTGGACGACGGCGGAAATGCCTGGAAGCCTCAGAAACACGGTGGGAGGAAGAGACTGGGAGCATAGAGCGAGTGACAGATGTGAACGACGTCGACGATTAGAAACTAGACACCGACTCAATCTGCACCCATTTCTAGGCTTAATGCTAAGCTAATTCACTTTTGGCATCAACTCTACTTAGACTGAATTAACATGTGGTATTGATTGATTTTTTTTTTCCCCTGTCTTCTTCATCTAACTCGGGCATGAACGCAAAGAAGTGCATTTTCCAAAAATAGTCACACGCCGACTCTAACAGGGACACAAGGCGCGGTGGCACAATTAAGCGTCGCGGTCTTAAAATAAAGCCGTTTTAAAGCCGCTACCTCCAGCTGACGAGCGGAGAACTGGGTCTAGACACCTTCCGATGTTGGCTGGAGTTGATTATTTTCTCTCGTTTGGTCCATAAAACGTGAGAATATGTTGGAAAATCTTTGATACGCTTTTACTAAACCTGGAGACGATCTGGACAATGTCTACAGTGACTCTTGCGTCCATTTGCGCGACAACATCCACACAATCCCCAAGAATATCTGGTCTTTCGTGCAAATGTGAAATCAGCTGCAGCCACAAATCTAATCCATGTCAGGATTTCCTTCATCTCCACCTCACTAAAGCGAAAAGAAATGCTAATTCAGTCTATGAATAGAAACACGTGACAGGAAAGCAGACATTTGATGAGTAAATCATAAAAAAAAAGGGGTCAGTGTGCGTGGTTTCTTTTGGTCAAGTGTGCTCCAGTTGCTTAAAATAACCATCAAAAGGAAAGTGTATTCTTGGTGAAACAGCAGGAGAAATAACCCAGACTTTTTCCCCCTTCACTAAGACAAAGCAGGAACCTAAAAACAACAAGAGCTGTCGCGCTTTTGTGTTTTCTGTGAACGCCGCTGCCATGACTCAGTGTTTTTTTGTCCGTGTCACAGTCGACGCCAAAGGGCCGCGGCCTCTGAGATACAAAAGCCAGAATCAATGGAGCTCTGGAAAAACTGATGGAAAACCACTAGACGACCGCTGAGAGGGAGAGAGGGAGCGAGGGGTGGCAGGGGCCGGCCGAACATCAACACCCAACATCACTACATCACCACCACCACCACCACCACCACCAGCGGCAGCAGCAGCAGCAGCAGCAGCAGCAGCAGCCAAAGCCAAACTCAGTCCCCTCTTATCTCTCCGATGAGCCGAAAAAGCCTCCGGAGCTGCAGCAGCCGAGTCGATATCAGGCCCCGACTTCCCTGAAATGACTTCCAGGCCGAGACACGGAGCCAACATGTACAGCGGCACAGATCAAAACAACCACACACACACACACACACACACACACACATCTGCCTTGCTAATGAGCGTCAACATGGGAAGAAAAGAGTAAACGACTCATTCTCGACCCTGACTTCAAACTGTACAGTGAAACTGGGCAGCAGACACGGCTCTCACTCTCCCGCCCTCTCTCCTGTGACATTAGCATTTTAAAAGCAAACCCGCTTCCTGGTTTGGTTGAATTAACAGGAAAAAACAAAAGTGTCACTCCCTGTTGAACGTGTGTGTGTGTGTGTGTGTGTGTGTGCTTCTCATGACTGTAACTCCTGGACCGTTCGTGATATCTGGGAAAATTCAAAAACTATGCACTGGCGATCTGTCACCTGCCATGTCAGGCCCTCATGTTGGGGGTGAAAGCGGTAGAACATGGATGGATGGATACCAGAAAGCAGAGAAATAGAGCTTTAATTGTGCCTCCATATACTTGTCATTACGGTAGAACCTCAGGACTTCAGCAGAACTTCCACTTCAATACTCTAACTCCTAAAAATGGTTGAATAACTGCCAGGAATAACAGTATATGGAATTAGATTTGTGTCACTTTAAGAATTGAGCAAACACAAAGCAAAATTCATAGACTGCAAATAAATGTCGATATAAATCATTCGAAAATATTGTATTTTATTAGTTTGAAAATACAGTTTTTGTTTTTGCGATGATCGGAGATTGTTTATTTTCTCCGACTCTTGTTCTCTGCCCTCATCAAACGTTAGAGACTCAGTTATTTTGTCGGATGTCGACGGGGAGAACTTGCTCCAAAACTCAGTAGCCAATCAGCAGGTAGCTTCCTAAGCCCCGCCCATGTGTGGGAGCGCAAACAATATCCTGATCGTTCTAAACACAATATTTTTGAATGATTCAATCAATATTTTATTTGCAATTTGTGTATTTTTGTTCATTTTTGTTTGCTCAATTCATAAAGTTGTTGTTTTCTTGAAAATGTTGACACAAATAATAATAAATGGTATTATTGTATAGTAAAATAAGGACATTGAGTTTGTGTTGAATGCTAACAGATGTTAAGAGGAACACCATCATTAACCACTGCTTTGTCCTCGGGGCAAATCTTAACCTTAAAAGACTTTTTTAAAATAGCAAAAAACAAACAAACAAACAAACAAACTATGATTTGTCCTTTTTTTTTGTTTCTCCACTAAATTGGCCAAAGAGAAATGACTCAACACAACCCAAACAAACTGAATCGTCTCCACCACTGCAAAAAAATTAATTCACACACCAGGAAGCTTCGCAGAGAACGGCATCACACGCCATCCCAGCATGCACTGCTTCCCATTTACACAATTAATACTCAATCTGTTGTGCGTCATAAATTAGTAAACAAATTCTGCCACAGCATGAGAGTTTGAGTGAACCGAGAGAGAGAGAGAAAGAGAGAGAGAGGAGGGGTAAATTACCTTCTGAAGGCTGTTTGGGTTCAGCTGCGTCTTGTCTATTATCTTAATTGCCACCTGTAAAAAGAGGGAAAAAAACTACATTGAAACGGAGATAAATGTCTCTTAACGGCAGAGGAGAAGCATGAAGTTAAGATACAACATCGAATATGTCTTTTTCTGAGAGGGAAAAACACTGAGATTTCAAGACTGCGACGCAATTGAAGTGTTTCAAATGAGGCAGAGGAGAGGAAACTGTTGTGTTAACCGTTGTAATGCTACGTATGGTTTTATAAAAAAAAAAAAGAATCGTACCACTTTGTACAGGAAACAGTAAAAAACAACAATTAAAACAGCCTTAAATGATATGGGACCAAAAAATGTCCAGAAATGTTCTCAGTTGTCTTGTTTTTGTCCATAAAAGTTGTATCCGTATTAAATGATTACTGATCTCTGTTAGTAACATAATTATAACATAAACAAACTTTATTTATTCTCTCATCAGCCTCCTCTACCTCCCACACACAGATTAGATTAAGATAAAGCAAGTATTATAATTATTATTATTATTATTATTATTATTATTATTATATGCATCAGAATTCCTTAACTGCTCTCCTAGTTCCCCACCAAGTACGCACCACAGTTTGAGAACCATAGCATGAGACCTTTAAGGTGTGGAGAGGACATTCCACGTGCATTGAGAGTATATACACATTACATAAGCCATCACCACGAAACACACGTTGAACCGGATTTTCCCGTTGCACATATTTAACGTCTCCCAGGAGCAGGAAGTCGGCCGAGGCCGTGACTCAGTGGCTCGTGCGACTCACCTCTCTGCCGGTGAGGATGTGTCGGGCCAGTTTGACTTTGGCGAAGTTGCCCTTGCCGATGGTTTTGAGCAGCCGGTAGTTGCCGACGTGCGGCTGCTGCGGCTCCTCCGAGCTGCGCGTCCGCACGCCGGTGCGGCTCGAGCGCGTGCTGATCTCCTGACGCCCATTACCGTGAGACGTGTGCTGTGGAGGGAGAGAGAGGAAAGACGCGTTATTTTCCAGAGAATGATGCTCTGAAATGTCTTGTTTTACTGGTCAGTTCGTTGTACGGAGCAAAGACAGCAGAAAATATTCACATTTAAGAAGCTGAAAAATCAGACAAACCGATGAATCGATGGTCAAATTAGCTTATGGTTAAATTAGCCGTTCGTGAACGAGACAGAACAATTAAAAATCAGATTCATCCGACGATTGTTTTCTCAAATAACCATAAAATGTCCTAAAATGTTTGTACACAGACCAAACTTTGTTATATGGAGCAAAGAAACGGCAAAATAGATATTTAAGAAGCTGAAAAGTCAGAGAAACTTGTTTCAATAGTCCCATTAATCGATAAATACACAAATAACAAGCACCTGTGTGCAGACCTAACTCTTAAAGAGATAAATAAAAGTTGTGTTCTTGTGTTGAACAGTGTTGATTTGATGGGATTGATCGGCTGCTCCACCCGTGTGTCATTAGCGGCGGCGGCGCCCCTCCCGTCCACACCCGACGCGACCCCCATTCACGCCCGACGACAGCGAAAGTGTCGACTTTCATGCAAAACACAAGCTACAAAAGACACACACAAACAAATCCAAATCTTAACATCATTCATTCTGGAATATACCGAGCAGACACCACTGCTGATACCAGACGCCACCAGAAGATAACGTTACCGTCACGTGAAACAAGGTCACAACAAACCCAGTCAACACTGCAGACATTAGACATAAACAGAAGGATATTTTAAGATATTAAAAAGGACTCATTTATGACCACAAAACCCCAATAAGGCCATTTTACAGTGAGCTCAGCAGCGCAGACACACTTTTTTAAAGGAGTATTTTCGGGCGATAGCAGCAGAGATAAAAATATCACCAACTAGGATAAGGTCACTGTTGAATACCAAAGACACACTGCAAAATAAAGTCCATGTGGAAATGCATCCGTGCCACAGAGGGAAAAGAAAAAGGACAAAAACAAAAACCACGACATTTACATTTGCGCGTCCGCGAGGTAATAAGAAAAGAAAAGGAAAAGAATCAAATCTGGTCGGATCCTTTTCCGTCCGAGCAGCTGGTTACTCACAAAGCTGCGGTGTCTCCTGGCTGCCTGTGAGCCCGTCATGTTTCAACTGCAAAAACACTCTGACCCGCCGCGCTGGTGATGCCCATACAGATTCACACCACAACACGATTTTCCCCCCAACTCAAGAAGCCCCGGCCGGCAACCACAGACAGACAGACAGACAGACAGACACAGTGAGAGAGACACACACACAGAGAGAGACAGAGGGGGAGGAGGAGGAAAGAGGGCTGCACTGATCCCAGTCAGGAAGAGCAAAACCTGATTCCAGACACCATCCTTTCAAAATAAGGGCGTTAACCAGCTGTCGTGCTGCAACAACTGATTATTTTCAATATAAGGACGAGAAGTTACAGAGGCGGGAAGTTCCCGGAACATATCCATGGAAACTTTAGTTTGGGAATTTTGGAAATATTCCAAATTAGAAACAGCCCACAGTTCAGACATAAAACAAAAATATTATTTTGGCATTTAGAGCAGACATCAGATGTAAGATGTATGCATATATGTTGTACCGAATGTGAATATCTGAATAAAAAATTGAATACATTTTTTTTTTGACAAGAAAATGACAAGAAAATATTCACAAAAAAAGAAACTTAACGTTTTTGTTTCCTTCACTTAGAAATCGCAATGATATATCGCCGTATGATTGTCTCGCAATACATTGACCATCGCAGAATGACTGTATCACGATATTATTGGTATCGTGGACCATGGACATTTGAGAAATATCATCACCATCATTTTCAGGTTTTTAAGATATAATACCCGATGTATTGTAGCATAAAAACCTGAAAATGACGATGATGTTTCTCAAATGTCTCGTTTTTTTACACAAAACAAAATGATTCACTTCCACTGATTTATTCATAATATGGAGCAAAGAAAGCAGAAAACATTCACATTAAAGAAGCTGCTGAAAAATTAGAAAAAACTCCATTATTAAAATAGTTGGCAATAAATTGTTGCAGCCTTATTAGATTTAAACCAATAACCAATACTGATGTGTAACAATATATCATTTTTCCCTGTGTCCAACTGCAGAGGCAATTTAGTCTCTTCAGTTGAGAAATTACCATTTTATTTTGAAAACTCAATGTCGCACAAAAGTCAACATAGACTCTTCTTCATTGTGCAAAATAAGTAAACGCCTGCATAGAAGTCAAGCAGCTTTTTCAACGACTGATTTAACCATTCGAAAAAACAAATCGAGGGATCTTTACACGTTTGTCATTATCCCATAATGCATTTAAAATCGGCCGCTACATGTATCTACTGAAACGATATCAGTCTGATACAGTCACCATTGAAACTACAAAGCTGTCGACGACACACCTGTGCCATTTCAAGCTATTTCAAAAGTCTCCAACTGTGTTACAAAGATTCATCATCAAGGTGGAAAAGTTGGTGGTGCAAAGAGAAAGAGAGGCTCCAAATCTGAACATTTGGATAAATAAATTATGTATAAATAATCATTTGCTGGAAAAACTGATGCAAAACTTCCTCCCACTGGGATTTATTTTAAAGATTGTGCAGCAAGAGGAGTTAACATGCATTTAAATCATTTGACAGCTAGATGATAAGAAATTAATTTAAAGCCATTATTTGTCCTCAAAATCAAACATACATGGTGGAACGATCTCCCCATCGACATCCGAACAGCTGAAAGCCTCCACATCTTCCGACGCCGACTAAAAACACATTTCTTTCGACTCTACCTCGACTAAAAAAAAACTTGTACATCGCACTTATGACTAGCACTTCATAGTTTGTTCTACTTGAAGCTCTTACTTACTTCTAGCTCTTATTTGTACCCAAATGTTTAAATGCACTTTTGTAAGTCGCTTTGGATAAAAGCGTCTCCTAAATGACATGTAATGTAATGTAATGTAATATAATGTACATGTGGGCAGGTGTTAGTTGGTTAAGAAAAATAGACTGAAAATACTCTCAGCCACTGACATTAAAAAATAAAAAGGTTTCATTCAATCAATTCATCTGTGAATTATTTCACTAACTAAATGATCAGATTCAACTAAGCGAATACTAAATCAATTGTCAACTATTTTCATAAATCGGTTAATTAATTTGTGTGGGGTCTTGTGGACAAAACGAGACATTTGAGAACATCCTTATTTCCAGGTTTGACAAACACTGAGCAACATTTTTCAACATTTTATTTCAAACGAGTACACGATTATGACAATAATCGTAAATTGCAGCCAAACACTCCCGTAAAACGTCCCATTTTAAATATTTTTGTGATATTTATTGTATAATATTAAGCACAAAAAACAAGAAATATAATAAATAATCACCTTTAAGAAGCTACAAATCTGAAAAAAAAATCTAAAAACGTCACTTACTACAGACAAATTAATGTATCGCTTCCACGTGATTTCATTTTGAAAATCATGACCGGAAACTCCAATTGTGGCACTCTTTCAGACGGGAGAGGAAAAGGGGGGCGGGACAAATGAGCCCATATTTGGAAGCTGAGCGGCTGAAAGCTTTGAGTGACAGCCGCGCGGGCCAGTACCGAGCCAGAACACAGAGACGACTGTTGCCTGCCAGATTGAGCAGCAGAAGTGCTGTAGTTTTGTTCGCGGTTGGGCCTCAATATCCGCGACAACCTCCTTATTACCTGCAATATTTACCACAACTCCTGACTCAGCGAGAAAAAAAAACGAGTCATGTGAGGAGCGGGTGGGAAATCACAAATCACAAATATTCACAATGAAGGGCGTAATCGACGTAGAGGAAACACTTGTTTACCGTGTGAAACGTTGAGCTATAACCCCGGCCCGTAAACGCAACACAATTTCACATGAATACTCACTCAAATGTCTGTGAGAAATGTCAGCAAACCAAACTCAAGAGTAGTGAAAGAGCCTCACTGACAACACTTTGTACTTACACTTTCCGTCGCCTTCTCGTTGACTGTAGGTAAGGGAGTTTTTGTTGACATCTTTATTCAGTTAATGCTGCTCCCTTGACCAGTCCAAAAATAGTCTGTAGAAAAAATCCACCGACTCCCTCTTTCAGGAGAAAATTAAAAAGATCGCCTCGCTCTGCGGCTCTTTCTCCGGGGGAAACTGTCTCAGCATGGATCGTGACAATTTTCAAACCAGACCGGACGTGTTAGAAGTGAACATATGAACTGTGAGCGACAAGAGGGGGGAAAAACAAAAACATAAAAAAATATATATATACAGCTAATTCAATGTTAACACGGTCGGTTAACACTGTTCATGGCGTGGGCTCAAATCCAACCCAGTGTCCGTTTGTCCGGTTCGGGTTTTGAGTCCGTGAAGCTAACTCAACTAAGGCGCTGTCGAGTCGCCACTTCCAAACAAAAATCGCTCCGGGCCGCTTTTTCCCTCACAAAAACAACAATGTGGAAGCGAACATGGCTTCGAGGGTCCGCGGTGGATGTTTGCTGAGGGGGTTCAGAAGGTTTCGGCGGCTGAAACACTCGCCGTCGGCTCAGTTTCTTCCATCTCCGGTGGCCCAAAGTGAAGCTGTTTTAGGTGGAAACCAAAATGGCTACTCAGCGGCTGGGCTGGATTAGGCTGCGTTCACGGACCACTCCCAGGCTCCGAATTCACAATACTACATACTTTTTGTGATGTGTCCAACAGGGTGATGGGTCGCTGGGTTTTTGTTTGTTTGTTTGTTTTGAGTAGGGGATACAGCTACAAATTACGTCGGCGTAAATGAAGAGAAAAAAGTAATTATATGTTGAGTATAGAGACGTAATGTTAAAAAAGTCATAATATTTCGAGAAAAAAGTCATAATATTACAATAAAAATGTTTCAATATTATAATAAAGTAATAATATTACAAGGAAAAAGTTGTAATATTATAAGAATAGAGTCGTAATATTAAAAAAGTCACAATATTACAAGAAAAAAGTCATAATATTACAATAAAAATGTTTCAATATTATAATAAAGTAATAATATTACAAGGAAAGAGTTGTAATATTATAAGAATAAAGTCGTAATATTATGACAAAATGTTGTTAGATGAGAAAAAGTCATAATATGGCAAAAATGTTGTAATATTATGACAAAAATGTTGTAATATTATGACAAAAATGTTGTAATATTATGACAAAAATGTCGTAATATGAGAAAAAAGTCGTAATATTATGACCAAAATGTTGTAAGATGAGAAAAAAGTCGCAATATTACAACAAAAAAGTTGTAATCTGAGAAAAAAAATCATAATATGAGCCAAAAGTCGTAATATGAGCCAAAAGTCGTAATATGAGAAAAAAAAATCATAATATGAGACAAAAGTCGTAATATGAGCCAAAAGTCGTAATATGAGAAAAAAATCATAATATGAGACAAAAGTCATAATATGAGAAAAAAATCATATGAGACAAAAGTCGGAATATGAGAAAAAAGTCGTAATATTACACATTTTTGTAATTTAAAAGAATGTCGTAAATTAGAAAAAAGTTGTAATATAACAAAAATGTCATATTATGAGAATAAAGTTGTAATATTATGACAAAAAAGTCATAATATGAGAAAAAGTAATACTATGAGAATAAAGTCTTAAAATGAAAATAAAGTCGTGATATAAAAAAAACTCGTAATATTATGAGAAAAAAGTCTTAATATTATGAGAATAAAGTTGTAATATCATTAGAAAAAGTCATAATATTATGAGAAGAAAGTCTTAATATTATGAGAAAAAAGTGGTAATATTTCATATTTAAAGACAACAATCATTGTTGATAATTTATCGACCAGCTTACTAAAATAAAATAAAATAAATGTAATGATCTGCCATCAGATTCTTAAATGAAATGTCCTGGTTTGGTTTGTGGACAAAACAAAGACTTATGAGAACATCATCATTTCCAGGTTTGACAAACACCAATTAACATTTCTCAACATTTTATAACCCAAACCATCGAGGAAATAATCGATTATGAAAATAATCGTTAGTTGCAGCCCTAATAACAACAATAATAATAATTGTAAGACATAAGACATGAAATAAATCCTAAAACCAACAGGTTAATCCGAAACTCCACACAACACATCATAAATAATAATAATAATGATAATGACAATACTAAGAATAAATGTTTTAAAAAACGAATAAATAAAATGTGAATAATATAGTTTTTGTGAAAAGATCCAGTCATTGAGTGAGATTCGTTGTTCTGATATTTCTGACGGTCCATGAAGGCGTCACGAGCAAGTCCAGCCGAACGGCTGCAGGAAATGACGAAAGCAGCCGAGTCTACTCTCATTGGAGCAGAGACAAGACAAGAAGAGAGACATGTCTCTGTGGGAATGTTGTAGAGAGTAACTTAAAGTGATAATTGAGTAAAAGTATGTGACCAGAAAATAACTTTGGTAGAAATTTAAGTCTTTTTTTTTATATTACTTAATATGACATTTACTGTACTTAAAGATCAAAAGTAAAATACTATACTTTGATTAATTTACAAAGAAACCAGAAAATATTCAAATACAAGAGGTTGAAAAATCAATACATTATCAATAGTTATTTTCTTTCTTTTTTTTTTATTAATAGTTTTTATATTATGTTAAAAATGTATACAATATTTTTGTATCATTTAATTACCCTACATTTTAATTTTCCCCCTTAATGTTACATTAAATCCCTGAAAGTAATTTTCCCCATATGTTTAATTGATAAATTTAAACCTTATTTAACGCATTTTTTTTCCCCCAGCTACTTCATATTTTTACATGTTTCTCTAGCAATTATGCTTCAGATATTAAGTTTAAGAGGAACATCAAAAACGAACAAAAAAAACACTGAAGAAAATGAGTCCCGCTCATTTTTTAGGGGGTGTTAAGACTTCAAACAGCTGATGTAGACAAAAAAATGTTTGTCCTTCAGCTCTGATTTTAAAAATTTATTTATTTATCACATAAATTCATAAATGGAATAAAACACATGGGTCTGTACAGGAAACACGAGCTCACGGAGGCAAATACGGCAAAGGTTCAAGAGGAATCGTGGATAACAAAACATTCTTTATTGACTGGAAACAAAAGGGACCAAAAAAAACAAAAAAAACTAAATGTGCAGTCAAAATGATCCCAAAACACCCAAGATTAAAATCCTCACATCAACTTCATTTCATCATCAACTTATTAAATCTCCAAAAATTAGATTAGACTTAATGAGCAGCAAGTAAAGCGCTAATGTTAACGTCATGCCACAAAGCGGAGGAGGAGGGGGGCGGAGAAGGGGAGGAGGAGAGGAAGGCCAGCCGTTAAAGGTCATACAGGGCATCATGATTCAAAGCCACAACACAAGAAAAGCATCAGCATCATCAGCATCATCAGCAGCAGCAGCTCAGTCTCTCAGATGGCGTCGATGTCGATGTCCTCTTCTTCCTTTTCAGGCGCGGCTGGTTTCACAGTCTCCACTTTGAGCTCGCGGGCAGAAGACGAGTAAACGACCTGAGGACAAGAAGGACAGGGAGACTGAGTGAGTGACGGTTTATCTACGCAGCACTTTTCACACATTACAAGATTTTAATCTGCAAATTGTCCATAAAAAGGCCACCGAAAATATCATCGCTCATGCCCTTTGCAGAGCTAAATAGTAGTTTGTGTTTTTTTTTGTATATTATAGGGATAAGCAGTTAAATGTGGTTTTATTTTCACCATCAGCATTGTTGCAACTGAAAAGTCTGCAGAGGAGAAACCGTCGTCTTGTGTGGTTTCACGACAACAACCGCACAGAGAAGCTCTAAAAAGAATGACTTTTAAAGTTTAAGAGCTGGTGCTTTCTTACTTATGTACAGAAACTTAATTAATACTTCAAGTTGTCTGTACTTCTTTACGCAAGAATACGAGAACATTCACACATCGTCTACCACTCTATCCTCCACAGCTGACACAGGGTTAAAGGTCACAGTGTGGACAACCATTCACTCTCACCTACGGTCAATTTCAAAAGTGTCACAGTATATTTTTGAATACTGTGGGAGGAAACTGAAGAGGTGCGTGATGAAAACGCCGCTGCTGCGAGGCAACGGAGCAAGCCGCTATACCGCGAGAAAACTTGCCGTTGAGAGACCACATCTTAGTTTTTCCCGCACGTGGTTGAGTGTCATCGACTTTACCTCCAGGTTCTCGTCCTCCTGCTCTTCCTCTTCCTCGCTGCCCTCGCTCTCCTCCTCCGCCTCCTTCAGCCACTTGACGAAAGGCGCGGCCTTGGCGTGGATCTCTTTGGCAAGTTCCTTAGACACGTACTTCTTAGAGACCTGGTGGAGAGAGCGAGGGACATTTACGGTGCAGGTTAGAAAACAGTGTGTCGAGTAAAGAATCATGGCGTTAAAACTGAACACGCACGACTGCTGCCTTTGTTTTGACACTTGATCTAAAAATACCGTAAGATGAGGAAATAAAGTAGAGGACAAGAACTGAAATGGCACTTTTCCATTATTGAGTTCTAGCATCAGTCACGTCGTTTTCCCCACGCGTCACAAACAAGGGACTTGTAAAGCAGTTGTTTCGGGTGTGACTGAAACATCAGAATCAGTCGAGTACTTCCTGTGTGAGCAGAGCAGAGACTCAGTGTGACAGTCACTGAACTTTCAGCAGTGCTGTCTCTAAACACGCCAGACTCCTGTTAAATATTGACATTTTAGACACTTCCTTTGCTAAATGTTGGAGATTAACGCAAGTACTTCCTGCATGAGCGGACGTCGCGCTCGTGACTCTTCCAGTGACGACACTCGCTGACCAATCAGTGGCCGGCAGTCACATTGTAGCATCGGCTACCATTTTAAGATGATTCTTCATAAATGTGTGAAATCAGTGCCAGTATTTGATTCGTTTGACCCGTCTTGTAAAAATAAATTTAAAATGTATACATTTGAAATTTAAAATCTTAAGCACAGACGACTTGAGAATAAAGATTTACTTATTGTTTCATGGGTCAGTTAATATAGGCCGTACATTCATGTTCTCCACAGACGGGACACTTCTGCTCGAACATCATGTGACACGTCCGCCTGATCCTCAAACTCTGAGCGACCAGACACTCTTCCCTTTTACACACGACGACAGCAGCAGCAGCAGCACTTCCTGCAGAGCCGTGTGGTCATGAGGCCTCACAGTGTGTAGTTAACAGCAGTCTGTTCAAACACGACTTTTGTACAGACGCAGGGTTTTTTTTCTTTTTTTCTTTTTATAAGTCAATAAAAGTTGTTTGCTGTAAGGTTCAATGCTCTGTTTAGTTGGAGACGCCGCAGGAAAAGATCCAAGTGTTCTTAAAACAAGGAACTCATGTTTCACCTGAAAGCTGCTGTGACTTCACATACGTTTACATAAGTTTTAATCGACCAAACAGGTTCAACTCATATGTATGTAAGACACTTCAGGTTTATGAAAGAGGCGTTGGCCTTCAACCGAGTCATTTTGTGACTAATTTCATTCAGATTTACACCAGTGACACAAACCGACCACAAGAGGCAGCAGTGGACCAGCAGCTCCTGTGTCTCTATGGGGTTTGGTGTGGGAGAGTGAGCGGTTTGACCCATATTTGACCCATATTCCTGTTGGAAAATGTGATTTTACAGTGAGATACAAACACTGCGTTTGAAACACTGTTAGCAATAACTATTTTTGTAAACATTTGTAAGAGTTTTGGTGATTTGAAATAAATAAAACCCTGTGATTTCAGCTTCTTAATTGTGGACAGTTTCTGGTTTCTTGGCTCCTCTGACAGTTAACTGAAAAATATTTAAAAAGGCCACTTCACTCATAAAATATAGTTGTTTTTTTTTACTAATTTCCAGAGATAAATGTGTTTATCGATCATCAGACAGTGGATCTGAGACGCAACAACAGGAGGAAGTTGGGACTGAAAGAAAGTCGTCAAAGTCATTTCCTTCACACACACACACAATAAAAGCCCTTCACTGCGTTTCTGTCAATTATAACATGTATACATATATAATATTATAACAATTTTCTGACCTTTACAGACCAAACAACTTATAAGCTGACCAGAAAAATTAAAAAATGATCATTTGTTGCAGAAAGAGTAAGATTTTTTTACCTCATTGCTGCAATTTCAGTATATTTTTTTATGTTCCCTGCTGGGTAGGTAACACAGGTCAGAACAACGGTTCCTGCCGTGTCGACATTCTCCTCACTCTCTGACTCACCTTCTCTGCCCAGGCGAAGATGACCTCCTCCTCCAGCAGGTCTGCGTCGTACAGGTCTTTGAGGATGATGGGAACTCGCGGCAGCAGCTGAACCTGATGCAGCTTCACAACACACTCAAAGCCTCCCATCAGATACTTCTGGGCCTTTTTGTTGTTGTGGCAAAACTGAAGGGGGAAATACATAAATACACTCATTTAGACAAAAGAAAAAGGGAATCAGTCACGAAAGAGTTTAAGGCGACGATCAGGTTTCAACTCACGCGCAGGAAGTGGCGTTTGTACTTCTTGACCTGCTCGCGGATGTTCTCGTCGAAGAGCAGCTCGCTGAGGATGAGCGGACCCATGGCCTTCACATCCAGACGCTCCGCCTCCGCCAAAATCTCCTTGTCTGCCGCGTCGATGCTTCCGTTCTCCTTCCTCAGCTGCAGGAACAAAGGAGTTTCCCAAACGTGTTCTTCACACCAGCAGCATTTTTCAATAAGAATCAACTCAAAACCAACACTAAATATAAACCACTGGGATTGTCCAGTGATTGGACACTCTAGACGGAGACTCCTAAAAGGTCTAAAAAGCATGTTCGAGTCGCCATTCTCTCCTGGACACACTGGAAATATTCTCTTGTTCTCATGGGCCTTTTTGCCCTCTCCCAATTTGTGTGTGAAGTTCATTCACTTCTGCTTTTGATATGCTTTGTATACAAGTGTTTATGCAGTTTCATCAAAGATAAAGTACTAATTATTAGCATTAATCTCCATCCCTTAAATTCTTTATGATACTTGAATTTGTCTGAATGCCATGTTTTCAGCTCTTCCAGCGCCTCATGGTCACATGATTTGAAAACCCAATTGTTAGAAGAAAAACACTTGATAAAAATTAGGGATGGGAATCCGATACAATCCAAAAATCCTATACATCACATGCTTCACTATGCGGAGACTGTAAAAAAGGTAAATAAATATCAGCAAAACCCTTTTAGCCGAGTCATGTTTGGGCTGTTTATTTCTTCTTCTTGGGTGAAATAAAGTCAGGAGATATTTTAATGGCTCGGTTTGTTGTTGTTTTTTTTATGAAGCAGTTCTTACTTTCACAAAGTTGTAGAAGAGGTTGACCCTCTCCTCCAGAGGTCTCTCCAGGT
The DNA here is from genome assembly GCF_019176455.1 of Solea senegalensis. Classification (NCBI taxonomy): domain Eukaryota; kingdom Metazoa; phylum Chordata; class Actinopteri; order Pleuronectiformes; family Soleidae; genus Solea; species Solea senegalensis. Next base: position 1,652,659 of record NC_058036.1, read on the forward strand.
CGTCTGAGAGCGTCAGGTTCTTGGCGTGATCGCTGATCTCCTCCATTCGCCGCCTCTGTGCCTCCTCTGTGGTCTCTTCTGCCCAGTCCTCATCATCATCATCTCCATCCTGATGTCCGCACACAGAGGCAGTGGTCAGGGGGGGAACAGAGGGATACAGAAGGGAAAACCTAAACCTTGTTTTGGTTTATCGACAGAAAAGGTCAACTCCAAGTCCAATTCTTTTACCTGCCGTTTAGTTCACCCAGTAGTCATTAATTCTGCAGTGATTTCCCTCACGGCATGATTGCATTTCCTCCCTTCTTCACTTGTCCATAGTCATGTTTAATACTATAATAATAAGAATAATAGTCTCTAATGTTACCAGTTTGTATTTTTATTTTATTAGTTTATCTGTCAGGGACAACCTTTCTGCTGCTGAATCAAGTGAATTTCCCCACTGTGGAAACACTTTCGGCAAATTGGAATCTAAATTTTGCAAGATTGTCTCTGGGTCATTTGCTCTTCTTTACAAAAATGACAAAGTCACGCAGAATTCAAAGAGTCAAAGACAGGGGTTACAGTCTGCAGCACATTCACATCTCAAATCTCTTAAATTTAAGAGTTTAGATCAGGAGAAAAAAGTTAAGTAGAAAAATATGACCCCTGCTGAACAACTTCTATATTAACAATCACCTAGTGTCCTTTTTGGGGGGACATTATGGTCACTGCAGAAGGCCTTGGCCCACGGGGCTCCACTCCATTGTGATATTTAACATTGATAAGCACTTATTATTTATATTATAAAGCTGTTTCCCTGTAAAGCAAAAGAAGCCGATATCTACTTTGTGCTTTGTCTCAAATCTTAGGTTTCGATAAAGAGAGGTCAGAGTTTCCCACAATAAATCTGAGACCAGGAGAACCAGGAGCTATGATGAGCCACTTAGGACTATCAAAGTGATGACTGTTTGACAAACAGATCGGCTCTGTACTCGGTCGATGAACTGTGTCCGAGTCAGAGTGTGTGTGTGCGACAAAAAGAAAACCCACCACAGCCTGAGGAGCGTCGATGTTGCCGTGGGCCTCTCCACCGCCGGAGCCGTTCTCCTTGTCCTTCTTGCGGTTCTTCTTCTCTTTCTCCTTCTTTGCAGATGCGGATCCACTATCATTGGCCTCTGTTGTTGGGAGGAGCAGAATCATCAGTGTCTGCGTTAAAAAAGCTGCCGTTTAAGTTTAAATAAAAAAAAAAAAAAAAAGAGGCAAGAAACCATTTCTCACCTGGTGGGTTTTTGAGGATGAACGTGCAGAGTTTGTGTCTAGTGTCGAGCATGCCGCGGTTTCCACAGGCCTTACAGGAAGTGCCAATGGTTTGTTTCTTGGGGTTGACATGCTGCAAGGAGGACAGACAAAGATTACTCCACTAAACCACGAGAAGAAGGACTGTCATTTTCTTTCTGATCAGATATTTACCAGATCAGTTTCAGGGTTGTCGCACTCGGTACACAGCACAAATTTTCTGATGAACCCATCCAGCATGTCCTGCAACTTGTTCGCCTCGTGGGATCCGTTGACGATGTAACGGTCATTTTTGGTATCAAACTGGGTCTGAGCGCCGAGTTCACAACCAAAAAACTTGGTCGGGTCTGTGGAGGAGAAGAGGAAGGACAACAGAGGCGTCGACATTAAAACAAAAAAAACTTTCCACAAGTGACAAAAAGCAAAATTGTGCGTGCGGTAGCAACAAATCTACAACTGCATCTGCAACACACAATATCATTTTTACAAGTAAAACCAATATTTTCCAAGAGATATTCGGTAAATTGATTATTACATCTTTGTTTGTGCACGTTATTTAAAACATATACACATTCATTCATTTTAACTACAAGATTGGTACAATTCAGCAAATATGCTTGGTGACCCCAGAAAAAGTCTCCCACGACTCATCTGTGGGCCCCAACCCAATGTTTGGAAACCAGTTGGCTGGAAAGTGTTTTATTCTTAGCTTCTCCGCTCAAATACAATGAACAGGTATGATTAGTATTTTTATTTAAATTCATCAACATTGCGCTACATTTTAAAAAACATAAATCCCATTCATTCCAATTTTTGATATGAACACATTAATATTTTCCTTTAACAAATATCTCCCACCATCTTGCCCAACTCAATTGTTCTATATTGATCACTTTTGCTCACTTGATATCGTTTGTCAAACACCTGAACAACACTTCACTTACATGTTGGAGGCCTGTTCAATGCCTTTGCAACATCAACCATGTTGACAATGACTGTCTTGATTCCATTCCCTTTGCCTTCAACCTGAGTGGAGAATGAAAACACAATTGTTTTTCAATAAACACCTTGAAAAAGACGTTTCTTTACATATTTTCTGGAGCGTCGACGCGTCTGGACTTAAATCCACGACGCCGAGCCGTTACCTTGGCAATCAGACGGGGCATCTTGTAGCGGTAGAACTGGTCTGACACGCTGCGGTTGACGTTGACAGACATTTTGGCTGGCCGTGAGCACTATCAGTAAGATAAAAGGATCTTGGTTGGGGATTTTTCGGGATCTTCTGTCTGGAAAAGAGGGGATGACATAAACGACTGCAAGCGTGCTCGGTCTCTGACATGAAAAACGTTGTGCCGCTGTGGCCGCAAGCTCCTTGCTTGAAGGCTAGATTTCCACCACACAGGTTCCAACGGCTGCGCAACAGCTCTGAAAGAGGAGAGGCACAAAAAAAGAAAGGAGACCATCAATAATTAAAATGGAAAACGATTTAAAAACAAACTCATGCTGTATTATACCACGTCCTAGCAAGCGTCAAATGGTTTTAATCTTTGATCTTATAAAAAGGAGATTAAATTACTCAAAACACTTTAAATACAAGGTGTCTGGCAAACAATCCTTATCGGAGGATTTTCTTTTGCAATTGTCAATCATTTATTAAATTAATCAACCAAATTTTTTTTTTTTTAATAATTAACTAGTTTTCTGAATTGTTTTCAGCTACTTATAAGTGATTTTTTTTTCTGTTTCTTCGCTGCACAGAACAAAGACGTCATTATTCATGATTTTGAGGTTTTGAAAAACACTAAGGCAACAGTTTACGATTACCTTAGAAAATAATGGACTATGAAAATAATCGTTAGTTGGCGCCTTAACTGAAGAAGGGTCACAACTAACGATTATTTTTCATCGCCGATTAATCCATCAATTCGTTGGACAAACTGTTAAGTAAAGATTCACATTTACACAAACAGACTAATTAATTATCAAAGCCTGCAAACCCCCCAAAAAATAGAAATTTGACATTCAGACAAAACCAGATTTTTGAAGATGTCACCTGTGATTTTTATAATATTACACAAAAAAATAAAAAGCCTCTATCACACTAACATTAGTGGGTACACGACTTGGACTAAGCAATGTTCACAAAATTCCATTCCGGAAAGTGCAATAAATAGATAGATAGATAGATAGATAGATATACACATATACATATATACACACATATATCTATCTATCCATATATATAAAAAAAGTACAGTAAATATAAAAACATATAGGAAAAATAAAATAGGTTATTAAAATACAATTAAACAATGTACTTAATAGCATAGGAGCAAAGCACAGTGGAAATAGGACAGAATCAGAGGAATCAGGGTTTGTTTTTTTTTAAACCTGGGTAAACCTGCTTGTACACTTCAAATGACTCATATTTAACATTGCCACGAGGGGACTGTGTTTTTCCCCCCCTCGGCTGAGTCATGTTTGACGTCATGAACACATTGTCAAACCGAAGTACCATGGAAAACAAGAACATTGTTACACCACCACTTAAAAGCATCTTTTTTTAGATTGCTACTTTAACGTTGCAAATCGCAAAGTCGCGCTCGTCTGCTGAAATGAAGTAGAAGATGACAACTGTCATATTTACATTAAAGCTGATGCTGATAAAAGTTATTGGAGGCAGAAGTGAATGTCATTAGTATTCACTCCGCACCCTAGACAATAGCTGCCAAGTGTTTACATGGAAGACTGAAAATGACAAAAGCCCTGAGGTCTCAATAAATGAGTCTTAAATCAAACTGGTATTTCCCCAGTGATATTTGCAGTTGGTGAAGACACTTGATAGGTCTGTGACTGTTTGCTCACACGATCCTGATAGTTTCAGAACAACAATAATGATAATAATAACAATGAAGTGACTCATTATCTTTTAAATATTTTAATCAAATATCTGAACTGGTTCAAAATGACTGTGTGACAAGTTGAAACCAGTTCCTGTGGTGAAAGGTTATTACAGAGCAGCTGCTGCCATTTATCCAGACCAGGCTGATGTGAGGAGCCACAGATTATCCAGATGAGAATTACTTTAACTTAACCAACTCTGAGCTTTCAATCCTAAAACACCAGACGGTTTACAAAGAGGGGTGGGTTGTACTATCCAGGGTGTCGCCGGGTTTACACAAAGTTCAATTTAAGACCACGTTAAATTAAATTCCAAGACCAAACGTACAATGGAAACACACAGCTTAAGCCGAAATATAAACCTTTTAACTACACACAATGTTCAACATGAACAGTTAAGAACATGTGTCGGGTGTAAAAGGAAAACTTATCATTGTCCTAAACGTAATTTATTCACAAAAATGAAGATTTAACGCACCATTTCTTTGTATCGCTTTCTGACCATTTGGACTTTGTGATCAGTCGGGCCACTCTTGAGCCCGCAATTACACAATGAAATCAAAAGCACCGATAGGTTTTAGTATTACTAAGCAGGAGAGGTATCAATTAGAGATGCACAATATTGATATATCGGAAGTGCTTGGGAATAAACAAAGGGAATAATAGTTGGAGGACACAAGCGTAGAAGTCACGGAGGTAGTCGCCAATTGAGACAAACTGATTTTGTCATTAGTCCTATCAAGTGATCTTGGTGCATTTTGCCGACATCTGATAATACATGTAATATTGTGCATCTCTAGTATCAATTAAATCCTGACGAAACCATCACTTAAAAAATAGTTTAAGTCTGCGTTGAAGCCTCTGCAGTGAGAAAATCGAGCCAATGTCCATGTGACTCAACAGTGAGCAAGCTCAGCAGATTAGCGGAAAGAAAAAACAGCCACATAACTGAATACTCTGCTCAGCTTTTGTGGCCGTTTTCATACAAAAAAAGCCCTTTGTCTTACATGAGGGCCCCTGGCTTTAGTCACATAAGGCCTGCTCTTGTTTAACAGGTCAAAAACAGGAGGCCTGGCAGCTGCCAAGCACCCCCCCCCCTCTGCTGAGGGTTTCAATGCCAACAACCCAGTCTGCAGGTTATCAGACTGAGTCCATATTAAATGACCCTACTGGTTCATCAGCGGAAACAGGAGGTCCAGAGCTTTGGTGAATCAGAAGGGCAGAGGTCGAGACGAGGGTTCGGTTCAGTCTCGATATACACCCTCACTGACTATCGGGGTGTTTTTATGCACATTCATACACAAACTCTGGGGAGGTGGTAATGTTGGCATATTGATTAAAAAAAAAAAGTAAATGAGTGCATCACTGATGACTGAAATGTCACTAAAAGTTTCCTCATTTCAATACACTTCTGGAAAAATACCAGAAAATGGTGGACAAGGAGGAAACAACAACATCAGAGCAAGAAGCACCTATTACTTCACTAAGCAGAAACAAAATATCACCGCGTGTCAACAGCGACCGACACTGTGTCATGAATTTGCATCTTCTTGTCTTATCTTCTGGCGGTGAACCAGACATTAAACGTGACTGCTTATCTCCGCAAACGAGCGGCGAATGGAAAAACACAAAAATGTACGTTTTATTCTTTAGCCTAAATTTGGTTAAATAAACAGTGATACATTTAATTAAAGTCTTTGTGGGGCAGTTATGGTCAGTCAGCTAAAGCTTAGGAATGTCCCACAGGGACATTGTCCAGTGTGCGAGGGTTCTCTGTCTCATTCAAAGCATTCATGGGCACTTTACAAAAAAAATATCTGCATCTGCAGACTTTGAAAAGAGAAACGACCAGTTTGTCAGTTATGTCGATAACAGTCCAATCAGCGACGTGAAATGGGACATAGGAGTAACTAACCCGGATAAGAAAAACATTTTTTGAATGATAACCCAAGGAACTAACAACGGAGTGAAAAATCTTACACTTTTCCAACAAATAGTGTGATTGCAATTAGATCTGCCAAGCTTCAGTTCAATATTTACATTGTAAATGTAAATAAATGCTGTGTTGACCCCTAAAGGGAGAACCCGAAGGATTATTTTATTTATTATCAGTCAAATACGCTGCAGCCTTTGCCGGGGACAACATAGTATTAGTAAATGTGTTCAAAAATTAAACTCAGGAAAAATGGAGAACTATTTTATTATTAAATGAGACCATTCTGTAGGTCAATAGAAAATTAATAAACATATGAATAGTATTGAAAAGTTTGAACATTTTTGAATGGTGCGTCTACGTGAAAGTATGCGTTAGAAGAAAGAGTTGAAAGATGACTGAAAATCTCTTCATTCATTTCTATGGTGATAATTTCATAGGAAATGCTAAATATCTCAGAGAATATTGAATATTTCAGAAAACTGAATACATCTGATTATGTTCTAATTAAGCCGACACACTAAATTGACCATAAGTGTGAGAGAGGATGCTTGTTTGCCTCTGACTGGCAACCTGCCCAGGGCGTACCTTGCCTTTCACTCAGCCAGCTGGGATTGGCACCAGTGCACCCCCCCCCCACCCTGACCCTCATGTGGAAGATAAAGCAGTAGAAGATGAATAAATGATTTAATGGCGATAGGCTTTTTTTAATAAATAAAACAAACGGAATTTTCAGCTTCTTAAATGTGAATATTATCAGGTTCCATTGGTCCATTTGACAAATACACTGTTAAAACCCAAAATTCAGGTCTGAGGACAAAACAAGGCACCCAAGAGTTTGGGAAACACCAATCAGCATTTTCTTGACCAAACAAATACTCGATTAATTGAGAAGGTAATTGACAGATTAATCGGTTGCGAAAACAATCATTAGTTGTAGCTCCACAAGCAATTGAACAGGTGTACCTAATAAAGTGGCCAGAGTGTATATAATCACTTATTGCACAATATGGAATTTACAAGTATTAATAAACATAATTCAACAGTTGGTGGCGATAATAGTCAAACTGGACCTGGCGGGGGATTTCTCCTTAAAACCAGCAGCAGAAGAAGAGTGGGCCCTGTTTGGGGGAGGAAGCTAAGTTAGCTTAGCTGGCAGCTTGGTGCAGAGTGCGTCATACAGTCAATGTACACGAGTGACGGGACTGGGAGACGCCATTTTGACTCAGTGGCACAGATAACACGAGAAGAAATAAAGTAAAAAACAAACACACAAACACAGATGTCAGCATCAAAATACAATTATGAGAGGGTTTAGAAATGTAAATTGGACCTTACCGTTTTCGCAAAACAAAGACATAAACACAACGCTGATCGTCCAAGAGACGCAGTGAACGGTGTCGGATGGCTGGAGCTGGCGTGTAGATAACAGCAGAGTTCCTTGAATGGTTGATGGCTCTCGAAGACGCACAGTTTAACACCAGAAACCTTCCAAACGGTGCAGGTGCCAGGCTCAGGGGCGGAGGCAAGCAGACTTTCCGGACTTTTCTGGGGGGGAACCTTCGGGGAGGAGAGGCGTTCGGTTATTACACAATTCCCACATGCGCTATACGGTCACAATGACGTTGACATCAGTGGCAGATGTGGTGGGTGTTTGTCGTTCAAAATGTTACGCGTCGCGACAGAAAAACGATCCCTTCACTGTCCCCCGTTAGACGTTTTTGGGTCCAATGCTGCGTAGCTTGTTCGCGAAGCTAACATATTTGAGTTGACCCAGCACGTGTTTCGTCACCGAATTCATCACGGAAAAAAACATGACATCGCGAAATAAAATCCCTTGAATGTGTGACTATAAAAGTGTGACGACAACACCCGGTGATGCTTCTAACTTACAGCTCCACGGTGAGCGCGGCCCGTTACCGCGTCTCATAGCCTTACATCACCAGGAAATAGCCGGAGCCCAGAGATGCTAACGCCAAGTCACTTACTAGCCCTGTGCTGACGACGCGCTGCGCGTGAAGGTAACGTGATTATAACCGTAGCTTTAAGGGCACTGTTAGCATTTTAGCGAGCTAATGTTTGGCGACGTGAATACGAAGTACGCCGTGAAATCCACGTCAGGACGAGACGAGGTGACAGAAAATAAGACACACTGTTTAAATTCCTCACCTTACCTCTCGAATGTTCTTCGCAACGCTGCTACTCACGGCGCTTTTACTGTAGAAGTGAAGCTACCAGCCACACGGGGCGGTTAGCCACGTCCGGTAATACCATTCCTTTCAAAATAAATTACCAACAACGACTACACCTTTATGGTTTTTTTTTGTTGAGGTTTGCTTAGTTGTGCCAAAAGGCATCTTTTGTTGGGTTTGGGTTTTTAAGACACAATACTTATTATGACCTTTTTGAATCTTGCAACTAACAATTACAAAATAAACTAAAACTAGTAAAAACTAAACAAAAACTAAGCATTTACAAAAATAAAAACTAACACACCTGCTCTAAAAAACTAAGAAAAAATCTAAGAAACCTTGCTCTCCATTAGGCATTTCTCCACTGTAGTTTGGCAAACATAGGGGCCCCGAACAGCATTTTGCATAGGGCCCCCACAAAGCAAGAAACAGCCCTGCCAACATGGATAAATTTGGGTCTACCAGGTACAAGCCTGTGCCTCTCTCTCTCTCACACACACACACAATGAATCGCAAATCAAGGTTATTATACATAATGAAAACGAATAAAATAACAGAAACAAAAATTTAAAAACAAACCGTAATAAAAACTAAAAGTTGAGCCACTCAAGTTAAACTGAAAATTATAATACAAGGAACACAACAATCGCCTATGTGTCGATACATTAAACTTTATTACTTTAAATTTTGAAAACAAAAACGTGACACAAATTCTTACAACCCAACACAATAATAAAATAAATAAATAAGTGGGCCAAGATCAACAGAAAATAATTTAGGCGATTACTTGAACTTAAAAGTAAAGAAGTAAAAACAAAATGAGCCAGCAGCATCCATATCAATGTTAAAATAATCAAAACAAAACAAAACTTGTAGGAATAATACTAATATTGGAGTTAGTCAGGAATCTTACATGTAACACTTGTATCTGACATATACTTCAAGCATATACAGGATTTAATAAACACATGAGAAAGCTACAGATAAAGACAGGTCATTTTAATTTTGAACATGCAGCTTTGCGTCCCCCTGGTATACCCCAGTATACTCATACTTCAGGGTCCTGTAGTATCCCACTTCACCATCGGTGACAGTACAAGTCTGGATGCAGGGAATAGGATGCATTCCTACCAAAGAAGAAAAATAGATGCTACAGCTCCCTTGGACACATCTGTTTTTTCTGCTTGGTGAACGGGACTTAAACGCCACCTAGCAGTCAGGTGGAAGTTCATTTTGCGCATGTGGTGTCCATGCGCACTCAACGCACTCTTTGTACGCGGTGGCTTTGATCCTACTAAAGGAGAGAAGGTTTTGTGTCCACGTTGGAGCTGCTGAGTCCTCTCCAGTGCCTCTCACTTGCGGAGTGCCTCAAGGTTCTATTCTTGGGCCTTTTCTCTTCTCCCTGTACTTACTTTATTTGTTTACATAGGTAACATAGCCTTTGTGTGCTCCTATATTTTTAAATTGTCCTATTTTTTAGCCTGTATATACTTAAAGTTATAGCATATTCATATTTATATCCTTCAACATTGTACATTGGTAATATATTGCTAAAAGCACTTCTGGATGGATGCAAACTGCATTTAGTTGGTCTGTACTTGTGGCATGTCCAATGACAATAAAGTTGAATTCTATTCTATTCTATTTTGTTGAATTAATGCATGAGTGAGAACATATTGAGAAACATGAGAATGTGTATATGGTCATCTACTGTAACAAAAAAAACAAAAGCTCTGCCCCAATTTCACTATACGATGCCTGCGTGTAGTGGCAAAAAAGGAATCTTTTCACGTCACGGCATCAAGACGGAATGTGATGACGACAGTCAGCTTCATATGCCACTAAAACATATTCTGTCAAATTAGGAAAAGAAAGGATCATTATTGTCATTATACAACAAGATTGCGAGGTCAGATGTTTCAATGATTCTTTGTTATGTGGAGCAAAGAAACGAGAAGTGTGTTGGATGTCAATGAAATGTTTGCAATGTTCCAATGCAAAAATGTTGTCTTTTAACTTAGTTTGAAACGACTTTATTGTTTTACTGTTTACTTGAGTATTTGTCCTCCTATCCGTGTACAGAAATCTGTGTATAAAGTGTTTTAGAAATAAAGTTGGACTGGATTGGATTGTTCATCCGTTTACGGTAAATCCCCAGTTTGACACGCTTTTACTTTGAAAAGTCGGACGGAAGTTATCGCCACGAGCTTGACGCGCGCTACTCTCCTCTGCTCTCGTTGGCTGACGTCGTGACGTCATACGTGCGTAGGCGCTTCCTCAACCCGACTGACTCCTCACAGGAAGGAACAGCAACATAGAAGACGATGGTGAGTATGAAATGGCGAAAAAAGGGACCACGAATTCACTCATTCACAGCCCGAGTCTCGACCACCTTGTCCACGGGATGTCTTCGAAGACTTTGTGGACGTGAACTGAGCGACGTGTTTTTGTTTTCTTGTCTAAACTCAGTGAAACTCCATTGCGAGATGGACCAGCGGTCACATGACAGATGATCACTTTAGTCCCGAAAAAGATCATTTGAACAAACTGCGGGTGACTTTTCTCCAAATCTTCCCTTACCTTTGTGTTTGTCCAACAGCCGTCGTTGTTATGTGGTTTATTTACAGCACATTTTATTTATTCCTCCCCCCCCATGTTAGCTCTCCGGGCTAGCATGCTAGCAGCTACTCCTGTAAACATTGAAGATGAGTTATTAGTCAATGTTTGACTTTACATCATCATGCTTTTAATGTAGACAACCGTGAAGTTACACCAGGTTAATTCACTGCAGTTATTAGTTCATTCATTCACCCTTTCCCACCCTAACATGAACAGGGATGTAACTAATACCATAAAATGTTGGGAAAAAGTCGTTCACTGTCAGACTTGGAAATGATGATGTTCTCAAATGTCTTGTTTTGTACACAAACCAAAAATGTTAATGATTTCTTTGTTATATGGAGCAAAGAAACCAGAAAATATTCCCTTTTAAGAAGCTGAAAAATCAACGTATACTTTAAAAAACATAAAATATTCACATTAACCGATTATCAAAGTACAATTTAGTAATTGATCTATAATCAATTAGTCACAGCAGCCAGAGCTGCAACTAATGATTATTTTCATAATTATTATTTTCACGATTAATCAAGTAATTGATTGGTCCATAAAATGTAAGAAATGTCAAAATAATTGATCAGTTTTAATGATTTCTGTGTTATATAGAGCAAAGAAATTAAGAAAATATTTACATTTAAGCTCAAATACCAAATAATTGTGAATATTTTCTGGTTTCTTTGTATAAGAAATAAATCATGAACACCGATTTTTTTTTTTGGGTTTGTGGACAATAACTGATCCCTTACATTTTATGTGGTATTAAATGCCTTAAAAGGACACACTTCTTATTATTTTTAAGGCAATTATTGAACTATAGTTTTGATCGATATTTATTTGTAAATAACGTGTCGAGGTTGATAATCTTTTGATTATTACTCCGCTGAATTTCTTCACTGTGTCTTCTCACAATCAGTCATTTTTTTGCTTTATCATTATCACTAACCACCCGCCATTAACGAAATAATTCAACCATATTGTTGTTTGATTTTCCGATTTGTTTTTTTGAATGATTAATATCTGTCTACTTAATCCATTCATCTTTTTTTAAATTTTCTAATTTCAGTTTTTTTCCCCCCTCTTGTCCCAACTCTGTTTCTTGTCTTGTGGTTTTTTTTGTGTGTGTGTGTGTTTTTTTTTTCTCCTCCTCAATCTTTGATCATGCATCGTGTCCTTCTCTCCACGCACATCCCGCCTTCTCCTCCCTATCTCACCCACTCCCCCTCCTCCTTGCGTGTCTCCAATCAACCAGGCTGGTCACCGGGTAAGTGTCCCTCGCTCTGTGTCGGGTTCCTGTGTTTTCTGCTCGCTCCTCTGCCTCTGCCTGGCTCGCACTAACACGGGAGCTGGGATTTTCCTATTTAAACAGAATCGCAAGGCGGCCTCCTGCAATTTTCCTGCCCTGGATGTGCGAACCATGATTACAAAACGTGAAACTCTTGAACAAGTCCCCAAAACAAACTAGGAATGCACACAGTCAGGATAGGTCCCTCGCGTCCCCACCAAGTCTGGGAGTGCAGCAGTTCCCTGACCTCACTGTCTCCCTCATTCAACAGACTTTTATTCGATCAATCGTATTTTTTTATGTCAGTATGACAAACATGCTCTGTCGAGTTTGCTCATTTACATATCGCCAAAATTCAAAATGTCCGACTTCCTGTTGAGTTGAGGCCATGGTTACGGTCAATATAGCATTTTCGCCAGACCTGACCTCTGTGCAGTTTCAAGAGCGTTTATGCACGTTAACTCCCTCAAGAATGTCAGCAAAGCCACGGATATGATAATAATCTGAAGGATTAACAACAGGCTCCTCGCACTAATTTGTGCCAGGAGCCATTTTGGCCCCTGCCATTCGTGGCTCGTGCCCCGAGTTATCAACAAAATATGAAATTAGATTTGTGTCAATATTTTCAAGCAACACTATTTTATCTGTTTGAAAATTCACTTTGTTTTTAATGACCGTAATTTTGTTGGCTTCGACTCTTTTGCGCTCCATCACGTCCGTTGTCAGATGTCGATCGGGGGAAACTTGGACTGAAATATTCCCATAATCTCACCAAAGTAGTAAATGACTTCTAAGGCTAATATGTCTTGTATCTCTCTGAAGGCCATATCAGTTATGTTATGTATTATTATTATTATTATTATTACTACTACTACTATGAGCCCGTGCGTGTTTGTAAGTCGGTGTTCTCTTGTGTGTCGTTTATTTGACATTGAGTGTCTGAAATCCAACTGTGAACATTCAGTCCACATTTGTTGTTTTTGGAATAAGAAAAATCAAGAATAAGCAGCGTTCGGAAGAACCCAGTTAGAATTCAGACCATCAATAATAGCTTTTTACTCACAAGTGTTGCTTTTTAAAACAAACAAACAAATGTTTGATTTATGAATTAAACTTGTTTATCTACGGTATAGGAGTGTCACCATTCTCCAAATGCTCAATTTGATTTGATATTTGATTCTCTGTTGTTTTTAAAGCTTAAAATTAATTGAATAATTTGTTAACATAATAATATGAATGTAACAATAACATGGAAGGAAACAGCTTTGTAGTAAGTTGTGACCTGCTTGGCGGTCTGTAGCTTGGTTCCAGATAAAATGTTTAAATCCATGTTTTTTCACTGCTGAATAAGGTCACATGTCTGATTCTACAAACATGTCCACAGCACTAGTTATCGCTTGAGTGCGAGTTTGAATTTTGAAGACGTTTTTGGTCAGAGTGAGGACAGAAGCGTTGTACTGTGTTAACGCAGTTGTTGTTCATAGTCACATCTACGTCCTGTTACACGCTCATAACACAGTTTACACACTGTGGTATGGTTACTATTAGTTGGCAGCAGCTTCAGGTTAGCGGGAGGAGCTAATGTGTAGCTGTGCTACAATAGCTACAAATCGAGATTGTGACACTCCTACTACTGTACTAAGTGATCTTATGGTTTGTGTGTAGTATCGTAAAGTTTGGACACTGTTTGGTTAACAAAGACGACGACAATGATGATGATGACAAGTTAATAATAACCACCAGCAGAAACGACCAGCGGTGTCCCACAGGGCTCTATCCTAGGCACACTGCTCCTTTCAGTTGTTCTTAAATGACAAAAACGCAGTCACCTAGCCGGTAACTAACTAACCCGTATGCGTCTGTGTGATGCCGTTAGTTGGTCCTGGTGTTAGGTGACCTGCACATCCCCCACCGCTGCAACACGCTGCCGGCCAAGTTCAAGAAGCTGCTGGTGCCGGGGAAGATCCAGCACATTCTCTGCACAGGAAACCTCTGCACCAAGGAGAGCTATGACTACCTGAAAACCCTCGCTGGAGACGTCCACATAGTACGAGGAGACTTCGATGAGGTGTGTGTGACCAAACAGAGGCAGAATAAGAACCAAAATTACGCACGACAGCTTTAAAAAAACCAAAAAAAAACATAAAGCACCGTTAAATAAAAACATGTAATGTGCTGTTGTTTTTTTAAAACACCGTCCCCCTCAGAACCTGAACTACCCAGAACAGAAGGTGGTAACAGTGGGCCAGTTTAAGATCGGCCTCATCCACGGTCACCAGGTGATCCCGTGGGGCGACATGGCGAGTCTGGCGCTGCTGCAGAGGCAGCTGGACGTCGACATCCTCATCTCCGGACACACGCACAAATTCGAGGCGTTCGAGAACGAGAACAAGTTTTACATCAACCCCGGCTCGGCCACGGGAGCCTACAGCGCGCTGGAAAGGTAGGAGAGGGGTGGTAGCCATGGCAACCGGGCCGGGCTGCAGTCACACTGCAGACCTCCAACTGTCGACACTTAACCTTATTTATTTATTTATTTATTTATTGAATAAACAGCCTGGCTGTTGTTAACTTTATATTTTTCAAGGTTTAATGAAGATGTAGTTGTAGAATTGACTTTATTTTGTAAAGTTTGTAAAGTGAGGAGAAGAAAACAAAGTGTACCATAAGTGTGCTATAAATTATTTGATTATGTTACAATTACTGATGAAAAAACAGGACATTTTCAAACCTATTTGTTTACTTAAATAACCTGTCACAGTCCACCTGCAGTACCTGTATGGCCCAGCAGAGGGCCACAGCCCCCACTTATTAGTGTGGACTAATGAAAGTCATATGAATATCTGAAGTTATATATATAAAAAATGTAAAAAGAAATCTGATATCTCACATTTTCTACTCGTGTGTTCTCTGCTCACAGCAACATCATCCCCTCGTTCGTTTTGAT
This sequence comes from Solea senegalensis, assembly GCF_019176455.1. Classification (NCBI taxonomy): domain Eukaryota; kingdom Metazoa; phylum Chordata; class Actinopteri; order Pleuronectiformes; family Soleidae; genus Solea; species Solea senegalensis. The sequence continues at coordinate 1,667,808 of NC_058036.1, forward strand.
GGACATCCAGGCGTCCACGGTGGTGACGTACGTTTATCAGCTGATCGGTGACGACGTAAAGGTCGAGAGAATCGAGTACAAGAAATCTTAGAGGAGGAAGAGTTGGGTTAAAGTGGCTCAGTTTCTCATTTCATTCCTTTCCACTCTGGGCTGGTGGAGGAGGAGCGCGCCTTCCCCCCACCAACACACACACACCCACATAACTCAACTCTAAACGACCCGTGTATCATATTGTTAATATATCATCAGCATTTGCTCGAGTCAAAGTCGTCATGTGGAAAGTGTAGAGGACGCAGTAATGTCACGCGTGTTTATCACAAGAAATATTTGGTGCCATTTTCTGTCAATTGTTTTTTTTCTCCTTTTTTTTCCCTGTCACAACATTTTAGCTTCATGTAGTCATTTTTTCTCCCTACAATAAAAATCTAATTTCACTGTCTGTCGTTTTTGTCCAAAACAAGAACAACACTATTATTGTTATTATTAGGAGCAGTAGTTGTACCCCCTTGAACTTTTCCACATTGTGTCACTAATTTACTTAGTAAATTCCCACCTGAGCTGTGGATGTTGGCGGCTCCTCCCGAGTTGCCATGGTTACCTCGTGGTTGCTCTCCTTGCACGGTCTGTCGGTTTAGGTGGACGGCCATGTCTTGGTAGGTTTGAATAGTTCTCTCTGTTCTGTGCTGATTTAAACTTCTCATCGTCCTTGCGCCAACACACCTGAATCAAATAAATGGGTCGGTATCAGGCTTCTGCAGGGATTGCTGATGAGCGGAGATTTTGAATCAGGTGCAGTGGGTCCCCAGGCCAAGGATTGAGAACCCCTGCTCGAACAAACCTGAGACCTTCACAGAACAGGTGTGATTATTCTGAGATTAATTACGCACAGGTGGAGTCCATTCACTAATTTGAGGCATTTTCGGTTGCACTGGATTTTACTTAGGTTTACTTACCAGAATTATAGCTTTAATCTCTTTAGATTAAAGCTAATTTAGATTGAAAAACGTTTGAGGAATATCGGGGAGATACTAACGTCATAACAAAACAGGAGAAAAAATATATAAATATGTGTATATAAAGATGTTAAATTGTGGTCAATGCACTGTTTTGTGAAGATTATTTTTATTTGGCAATTTTGGTTTTTAAAAGCATTTCAATTATTGGAAGAATGACAGTTTTGATAAAAAATGCCACTAATGACATTTTCACAGGTATTTTATTGTATATGTGATGTACATATTCCAAAATTAACAATAATTAAAAATATATAATAGAAGGTACGTGCAAGTTATTCAGTTCAGTGGGTAAATTTATATACAAAATATATATACACTGTACATATATATGAATAAAATATACATAAATAAAAGTGGCTTTGCTAAGGTTTGGAAACACTTGTTCTCAGTCAGTGGACATGAAATTTCCTGGAAATGTCAAGTTTGAGAGGTTCCATTTTGCTGACACGAGAGGGCGCCAGAGAGTGACAGTGCACTGAAAGCACACGCATTAACTGTGCAAAGCTGCTCCTCTCCACACACACAACTGATTTCTACAAGGAATTATATTTACAATACACACTCAAAACAAAAAACAGTTATCTATACTAATGAGATTTTGAAATTAAAACATTTCTAGCAAATGTAAAAAAATTAGATACTGAAAATTTGAGGAGTCGTTTAACATTAAAAATCCAATGAGACAGATTCACTTCCATATTCAGTACAAACCCAAACATATACAGTATAGCTGTTTATCAAGAATAAGATTTTCTTACGTGTCCAAAAATCTAAAATCACACAAAAACGGCAAATTAACTTAACTTCATAGAACAATCCAGAAATCTGACACAAATGTCAGAATTTTGTGAAAAAAGGTCAGAAATCTGACTTTTTTCTCATAATTCTGACATTTTTCCCCCCAGAAATGTTCACATGTGGCCCTAATCCTCTTCCATGAGTTTCCCACCTGACTGGGTTGTTTGGGAGTTTTGGGAGGAAGGATTTCTCAGGACGCTTTGCACGATGTATGTTCTCATTGTGCTTCATCTTGGAAGAAATGTCTGCTTGTGTCTTTGGCGTCTGTTTTCGGCTCTCTGTGAGGTCAGGTGAGGTCACGGACGTCACAGCCAGGTCGTCTATGAGCAGAGAAATCATGAAAACCTTTGTTTTAATTAATGTGAGGAGATAAAATTGGTTCTCTGAGAACATCACAACCAACCACTAAACCTTTTTTTTAGCTTAGCATTCTCTAAATCCAATATTTTACCACAGAATTATTTTTTTATTGTTATTTTTATTGCTATCATGTTTTATTGCATTACTGTATTTCTATTACATTACTTTTGAACACAAAGATGCTTTATAAAAATGGTTGATTGAAAAGCACTTTTCCCAAAATTTGGAAGGTGTGGTGATGTATGCATGGGAGAAGTGATTAGTCTTTAAAATTGATGAATGATTTATACTGGACATATAAAGGGATTATGTGTGTGCGTGTGTGTGTAATCTCACCTGTTCGTATACACCGGTGCAGCACGTTCATGTAGTGCTGTGTGATGAGGCCGCGCACGTGTGCAGAGCTGCTGGAGGACGAGACGCTGAACAGAAACTTTCTCTGAGCAGGTGTCAATGCAGAGTGCTGAGGAGAGGGTCAGAGGTCAGAGGTCAGGGGTCAGGGCCGGCCCAAGCCTTTATGGGCCCTCAACTTGCAATTTGGTTTGAGGCAAAATCAAAAAAGAAAAATATCACAACAGTGGCCTAGTATTAATTTGCAGTCATCACAGCATGGCTGTGTGAAACTGTGTTTCAGGGCAGACACTGTTGCTGAATTTTACCTGACATGAAACCTAATTCTTACACACTGTTTTTAAATCCTTTTTTGGTTTGGTGGTCAGCATTTGATTTCTCTGCGGGGGAAACACTTTAAAATGGAGGATGCTGTGATAAGTTACCTTGAGAAAGGGACCGGTGCTCACTGTTTTAGGTATTTGTACGGTTACGTGTTGGATTTGTGGTACAGTTCTTGCCGCTTGTCGTCCGTTTCCGTTGAAATCAGCGGCGACATCTTTTAATCCTGTTATCTGGTTATCTGAAAGGAGAGAGTTACTCAGGAAGTGTAACCCACAATCACGATCAGCTTTATTGACCAAGTTGAAATTTTTTTTATTACACTTATTATGTTATGGTCACACCGCGTCATTTTCTACATTTTGTGATGCAATGGAAGCACTGGCTGCAAGTCGCTGTATTTTGAACAGAAGTAAGAGCATTTCAGGAAAGATACTGTTGTCTGACCCTGTGTGTCAATTTCATTTTAATGACTTGCAGTTTTTAAAAGCACAAAGAGGTCTGCTCAAATCTCCCATTGACCCATGTTAATTTTTTAAGATTTTTAGGTTTTTTTAAATGAAGATGAGTGATATTAAAAACTGTCCTTTCTCTGTCAATTCACACCTGTTTTTCACAAAGCTCCTGAAAGCCTCACACCACAAACCAAAAATGTAATCTGTATCAACCGATCTTCAAATATGACAACTTTAAGAAAACGTTGCTTGCACTGTTATTGACTGTTAGAAACAGTTTGAATGACTACCAGTTTGGTCAGGGCCAAAAAAAGAAAAGATTCAAATGTCAGGCAAACACAGTGGACACGTGTGGCTTCTCTTCCTGTAACTGATCAGACGTGACCCAGGTCAGGTTCATGTTTCTCCTGTTTGCCACTGATATCCAGTGTCACCGGCACAAAAACCTGCAGCTCTCAGGTAAGGCAAAGACAGTGTTTGTTTCAGTTACAGAGAGATAAAACAGGTGCTGACATATAAAACAACCAGAGAGGGAAACAGTGAATCAGTGAAACTGAGCGCTGTGGATTTCACTCCGTCTGTTTTCATTCACTTTCTTCACGTCGTGCTTTGACAAACCTTTTTACTCGGTGACCCACTCATTCAGCATGACGTATTATTGCCACTCAAAGGAAAAAATTGTGCATAACATAACATTTAATTTCTAAAACAATTAATGTTATTATGAAGAAATAAACCTAAAACAAAATATATATTTCATAATTGTATCACAATTTACTTTTACGTTGAGCTATGTTCAGTAAAATTCATTTGGTGACTAAAAAACACTATTTTGACACTAGTTTTCTTGATTTAGGTTCTGATACACTAGTTTTTCTGTGTATTGGAAATCTGATTAGTCATTTAAACAAAATGGATTTAATCTCATTTTATCACATCTCATTTAATCCCACCTCATTTTGTTTTATTGCATTTTTTCAATCTCATTGCATCTCAACTTCATCATCTTATTTTTCCCTATTAATTTTATATCATCTTCATTTACTGCATCTCATTTTATTCAATCTCATATTTAATCTTATCTCATTCCCATTTTACTGCATTTTTACATCTTATCCCATTGTATTAATCTTTCTCTTTCTAAGAATTTTCTCTCACCTGTGTTTTGCTCCTTCATCCCAGAGTTCCTGCAACACAAAGAACGGCATCATCTCAATGGCACTGTGGTTAAAAATACACAACTCATGTTAAATATTTACACCAGATTTAAATGATGAATTTACCTCTGCAGAGTGTCGTCTCCATGGAGCCTGTGGATCATCTGACCTCCTGCAAATGTCACCCGTTTTTTCATGATAGACGGATGTAGAGGACCCGAGAATCCACAAACAGCAGCAGCATCAGTGTGGAGGCACGTGCGCGAGTGCAGATAATTACAGCAGCTGTAGGAGTTCACTTAATGACCTTCATGTCCAGTGGGAGTGTCCTCTGTCGTGACAGACACTTGTCATGTCCCCTGTAGCTTGTTTACTGAAACATAACAGAGAAGATGATGCACAGGACTGCATTTATTTGGCATTTTCACCATTCAAAGCGCCTTCACAGTTTCACGATTCACCTATTCACACAGTGCAACAACTGTACAGCAGTGGTGGTTGCTGGTCTTTGCTGAGGTTCATTTCAGCTGTTTATACATAAATTCTGCAAACAACTAAAACAAGGGAATGCAGTAATTATGTAACACTGAAAAGTGTTTTAATTATGGCGTATATGTACAAATGAAAATGGTCTATCTGGTGTCATAGAGCAAATACTTAGTCCTGTGACTTGTGCCACTTTTCCACTACATGGTCCCGGCACGACTCGACTCGCCTTGGAACAGCACTTGCTTTTTGCCAATGGTGATAGTACCTGGTACTTTTTTGCTCTGACGAGGTTCCAAGTGGGCTGAGCCAAATACTAAAATGTGACTTGTCAGACTGCCGGCCACTGATTGGTCAGAGTCATGAGTGTGAGGTCCAACACAAGAATTAAAGCCAACAATGTGAAAATTATAAGAACTAATATTGCGGGTTGACTACGCCACAATTACCATTATAGATGTCTGCAACGTCTTTCTAGTCAAAATTACAGTTGTAGATATCTCTGTAACTAATTATTTTTAATTATGTTCACATCAAGTTTCAAGATATGTTGATATTGCAGTAGATGATTATATAAGTTTTATTAAATGAAAATAAAGCAAATACTTGATAAATGCTTCATTTACTGCTATAGACGTCAATTCGGCCACTGCGTTGAAAATGGCTGGCAGCCAAAGTTAATATTGCGGTTAAGTGTGCACTGTGCACGAGCCGGCGCGCAAAATTAGCCAACTAATTTAGCCAACTCATCTCATACTTGCAATACTTACCATTGTAATAGAATACAACACAATCACTCTTCCACTTTTAATACAATATATTTTAAGACTGATTCTACTTTAAATTTAGTTGGTTAGTCTATTTTTATTTTTAGTTTAGTTTGAGTTTAGCACAAATCCGTCGTGCTTCGTCATGCTACAGAAACAATTTAAGCTAGCAGTCGCGTCAGTCACAGCAGCCCAGTAATATTCCCTATTTTTGAACACAACCCGCTACAGAGTTGAAAAAACATCCGTATAACGTTTTTTCTAAGCACCGTTTAAGATTAAATGCTAAAATAAACTCACCCAAGACTTGCTGAACAGAAACATGGCGTCAAGCAAAGTCTGACGGTTGAATTGATAAGAGAGACAGGTGGGCGTGGCTTACTAGAGTGTAACTTCAAGCTGAGTCAAGCTGTTATTTTTTCTTAAAAAAAACTTTATTAAAATGTCCATATTAAACATACGTTCTCCATAGGAACAGGTTCGTATCAAAGAGACTTCACAACAACAATTTCAATCAATAAACAGCTCGTCTTGTTTGCATTTAACAACTAAATGTAAGAAAAATATTTATTAAGTTTGTTTTTAAACCAGCCTATTGGACTGTAGAGCAAGAAGCTGTAGAGCAAAAATGGAAGAAATGCAGCATGATTGTAGCCAAAGTCAATGTGAACTTGGGAATTGGGAATTTTACATTTACAAACATATATATGACTTGGTGTTATATAAGACAATGTCATGTCCAATCATGTCATCAAGTAGCATAACATATGGCACAGCTTTATATATATACAGATAATTCCTTGCTTGGATCCAAAAACAACAACGGCAGCACAGCTATTACAAAATGTTTTCCAGAGGTCAGAGGTCATAACTTTTAACTACTCCACTTCTTCATCAGGAGAAAATTGAATTCATTAATTTCCTCCCTTCAGATTGTACTCGTCCACATCACAAGCCGCCAGCGCTTTGTGAAACAATAGTGGGAAATGATTATGGTGTCGTGCAGGAGCTGGTGAGCCGAGGCGTTTCACGTTTATTGTTTTTGAGGCTGTAACGGCAGTTAATAGCCGCTCCTGCAGTGACGGGAAGGATGTGAGTGTGCAGGGGCGGCTGCTGTGAATTACTGTCAACGCTTTGTGTCTTTCCTGAAAGTCTGTGTGTCGCTGTGAGAGGAAGGATGTGATCAGTGTACGACAGAAGGCCGCAAGCAGAGGCGAAGACGAGTCCGTCAAAGCCACTGATGCTGAACTCTGACCTGTGCGTCAATGACTGGAAACTGGTTGGTGGGAGTTCACAGCTCGACTCTACTTGTTTGTTTTTGTTGCTTTTCCATGAGTGATAGTATCTGGTACCTGATGTTTTTTTTAGCACCTGCTCTGACAAGGTTCCAACTGGAGGAGTCATGAGCGCGACGTCCGACGCGAGAATCAAAGCCAACAATGTAGATCAGTTAAAAAGACTTAAAAATCCTGAAAACATGTGTTAATCTCCAACATTTGGCCAAGAAAATGTCTAAAATGTCAACATTTAACAGTGGTGTATTTAGCGACAGCACTGCTGAAAACCGGCGACCTTGAGCCCCATCAGGACCAGGTCAGGCGGAGTTTGACTGTACGGTCAGTTCTGGTCTTCATGTTTTAGTCGTACATGTTTGTCTCCTGATTCTGTGCTGTGCAACATTTGCCGTAAAATGTGCGAAAATGACTTTGGAGGAAATGTTGACTCACTCCCATTAGAAAATGGCAAATAAAAACGCACTCGCACAACTTTGAACACATTTAATTGTAACTTCAACTTCTTCAAACTTTTCCCCTCCATTGAACATAACATTTGAGACAAAGCATGTGCAAGAAATAAGAACCTCGATGTGTGCACGTGTGCGGCAGCAAACACACAAGCTTGATATCATATTTAAAAAAATATTTCTATATACATATTTATATAAACACCACCAGAGAAATGAACTTCAAAACTGGCAATATTCCCCTTTTTCCCCCCTTTAAACACAAAACACTGGCACACAAACAGCAAACAGCACCACGTGTGTGAACATTAGCTTAGACACTCGTACAGAAACAGCGGCACGCTCATCGCACTCGCGCACAAACACTGCAGTACCCGGAGAGAACTGGCCGAGGGAGCGAATCCTCATTTGACCTGAACTTTGGAGAAAAAGGAGTGAGACGCGGCGACGCCCGTTTCTCTCAGCGTGTCCGACAGCGTCTCTTTGACCACTTTCCTGTCGGCTCTGGAAATGTTCGTCTTGAGCTTGAGCAGAGCAGAGACGTGTTTTTCACTGCGGGGACAAAGACAAACTGCGTTTAACGCGTGGAATTATGCAGGTGCAGGTCTGAGCGCGTGGGCCGAAGATTAAGAGTCACTTTAGTAAACCACTCACTCACACACACCAAAGTCCATAGAGAAAATCGACCATTTAACAGGAGTTTTGTGTCCACTTTTGCCCGATTTGGTAAGTTTATATATGTTATATCATGACTTTGGTGTTTGAAATCCTTTGTTCAGATTTACTGCAGTGACACAAAGTGACCACACGAGGGCAGCAGTACACCAGCAGCAGCTCCTGTGTTCTCATGAGCTAAAATCACTGATTTTCTCTGTGGACTTTGGTGTGGGAGAGCGAGTGGTTTACAAACTTCAGTCTAACAGTGAGATAAAGACGTGAACATAGATATTGAAGATGTTGTAGAATCCACACAGGATTAGATTTTATCATGTGAGCAAAAGGTTAAGTGTCAGGAATCTGCTGCAGTCGTGTTATCAGGTCTCGTGAGTTTCCAGACCTTTTATCGGACTGCCCCACTTCACTAGACTGCCACACTTTGTTGGCAGCTCCATGATAAAATTGAGTTGTGGTGGTGTGTGTGTGTGTGTCTGCTTTTAGCTCATATCGCCCTCCTGCTGCAGGAAACATCTTACATGTTCTGTCTCGGTTCACTTCCTGCTGCCTTTCAGCCATGAAATGTGAGTTTCCTTCTCCACCTCATCATCATCATCATCATCATCATCATCACAAGGCTTTTCTGTCCTTATTACCCTTATTTATTTAGCTCAATATAAAACACACGAGCACTGTAGCTGTCATAAAGACTGACCTTGTCAGAACTGGTTAAGTTAAGGACTAAGACTAAGAGAATTGTGGTCAGGTTAAGGGTCGGACAAATCCTTTAACTGGTTAAGGTTAAGGCTTTGTTTAGGCTTATCTTTTAAGGAACTTTTGTTTCATTTTATTTGCAAAATATTTGTCTTTTTTTCCAGGCGTGGGTTAATTTCTTTGTACACGTGGTGATTTGTAAATAAGGTATAATATTATTGTATTACAGTAAAAAGTACCTTAAAGGGATACTCAGTCATTTTCTGGCCACATACTTGTACTTTACTTTGAGGTACTTTACACAAGCGTGGTTGACGTTTACCTGAGGTCAGGAAAGGCACTTCCCAGCGACGCCACCTGCATCTGAATAGCGGGCACGTCCTGGAGTTTCAGCACTTCAGCAATCTTGGTCAGGATTTCCTTCAGCCAGTCCTGGTTTGAGCCCTGTGAAGACGGAGGAGCAGTGATGATGTCACCACGTGATTCAGGGAGAAGGAGGAGGAGGAGGAGGATGATTGCACTCTGGTGGAGTTTCTCTCTGGACTCCCCATTTACTGGCTCACTTGTTATTCACACGCTGTGGTCATTCCATTCAACACTTAGCTACTGATTCTCTCACACTGCGTCAGGAAGATCTGAGCAACAACACAGAGCCTTTCATCTGCACGAGTTAAAGCTCACGAGTCTGGATTTCAACACATTCCTCGTGTTTTAGTCTTTGAAAAAAAAGTCCTTTATTTCCTCAGACAGTAGCAGTCAGTTTTCCTCAGACTGACTAAGTGTTTTTTTTTACAATAGAGAATTTCATCTTGTTGTAGAACAGAGGGCTTCAAACTGGAACTGCTGCAATATACAGTGTTTTATATCCACATTTGATTAAATTTAGTGCAACTTAGCCTCAGCTTAAAGTTGTGTATGTAAAGTTGTTAAGTTGTGTATGTAAAGTTGTGTATGTAAAGTTGTTAAGTTGCGTATGTAAAGTTGTTAAGTTGCGTATGTAAAGTTGTAAAGTTGTGTATGTAAAGTTGTTAAGTTGTTAAGTTGTGTATGTAAAGTTGTTAAGTTAGCATGTAAAGTTGTTAAGTTGTTGTTAAGTTGTGTATGTAAAGTTAAGTAGTTAAGTTGTGTATGTAAAGTTGTTAAGTATTATGTAAAGTTGTTAAGTTGTGTATGTAAAGTTGTTAAGTTGTGTATGTAAAGTTGTTAAGTTGTGTATGTAAAGTTGTTAAGTTGTGTATGTAAAGTTGTGTATGTAAAGTTGTTAAATTGTGTATGTAAAGTTTTCTCACCATACTGACGAACAACGCGTGCAGACTCTCGGCGTCGTTCTTCACGACGGCGAACGCCGCGTTCTGCCGCTCCTTGTCCTTCAGTTTGACGTCTCCTCTCAGGAGCCTCCTCACATATTCCACCGTCACGTCCTGATGAAACTGACACACCAACTCCTGGATTATGAAAGCAATAAAAAAAACACATTATTTTAAATTCATTAATCCCATTAATAAGAAATTAACAGCGAGTCACGACAATGCAGTGAGAAAATAGAGCAAAGTTTATTCCTCTTTTATTAGATTAGATTGGATTAGATAAACCTAGATTAGATTGGTTTGGATCTGATAAAATTAGATTAGAACAACATTATAAGAAATAGCAATTTATTTGATACTATAATATAATTATATTATATATTGGATTGAATTGGATTGAATTGGGTTGTATTGGAGTGCATTTTATCAGGTTTGTTTGGATTAGAGTTAGATTAGAACAAAAATAGCAATTTGTTAATACTATATACTTCTTATATTAGATTGGATTATATAATATTTAATAAAATGAGGTTACAATTAGGTTAGAGCAAATATAGTTGATTTTTTTTTAATACGTAAGATTAGATTGGATTAGATTAGATTAGGCTTTCTTGACTTTGGAGTAAACAAGTGACAGATGGTGTAAACAATAAAACAGGACAAATAATAAATATGAAAATAGAAGGAGTGATAGTATAAAGTGTAGTAGAATAGTATAAAATAGATGATCTATAAATGAGCGACTTTTATTATAATTCAGTTTACCTGGCGACAGGATTCCTTTAAACCCTGGAGTTGTTCGTCCACGGCCTGAGCACTGAGCAGCAGCTTCTCAAACACACCCTTGTTCAGCCACTCACTGGTTCCCAGTTTGCGATACTGTGGCTGCAAGAGATACAGAGACACCGCGCATTCATCAGTGAATGCCTTCCGCCCACAGCTGCGTACACTTCAACAGACGGGATTATAATCTCACCCTGAGCGAGTCGTGCACGGGCAATAGTAAATACGCGTGAGCCGATTCTTTCATCTCGCTCAAAACGCTCAAACAGTTTCCCCGCACGTCGTCCAGGAACAGATGAGGGTTCTTCTCCAGGACGTCTCTGCAGAAAACACACGGACACACAGACAATGAAATCTCTATGTAACAAAGTTATTATATGAAGTCATAAAACAGAGGTGTGTGTGGTGTGTGTGTGCATGTCCACGTCTGTGTGTGTGTGTGTGTGTGTCAGATACACACCTGAACTGTTGGACAGAGCCGAGGTTAGCCTTGACGATGGCTCTGCTGTTTGCTCTGTTCAGCCTCATGACCTCGTCCTGGAAAACCTTGAAGCTAAAGTAAATAAATAAATAAATAAAAGCAGTTGATTTTCACCCTTCAGACACGTTACATTTAAAACACAATAAAAATAATAATAATAATGATGATAACAGTATGTCACCTCTGCATCAAAGGGTTGAGTTTGCATGTTATTCTCTGGGCCTTGTGCACGTCTCCCACCACTTTAGCAGCTGACGTCACGATGCCGTAGATAAACTACAAACACACAGACAATTACAATAACCAGTTAATAACAGTGACGTGTCATTTTAAAACACTAAACACTGATGAGAGTATCTTTACCTGAATGATGTCATAGGCCACATGACTGACGTAGCAGCCGTCCTCCATCGCCGGCTCCTCGCCGTTATTCCACTTTTGCTTTTCTTCCTCCAGAACGCGGCTGACGTACGTCATCAGCTCCACCTGAAGACAAAAGAATGCGACTTTTCTTTAACGCACGCTTTGTAAAGACAACATTTAGTGGTGCTGTGTTTTTTCTCAGGATTTTTTTTTTAATTTTGAGACTTTTTTCCCTCCGATCTGTCAGAAATTTTGAGATGAAATTCCAATTTCTGACCCCCTCAGAATTTGAGAAAAAGTTGTGTTTTTTTTTATTTTAATCTCAGGTTTCTGACTAAAATCTCAGAATTCTGAAAAAAAGGTTTAATTTCTGACTTAAATCTCAGACTTTTTTCCCCTTTTTCAAAAAATATTCACACCCAGCGTGCCACACAGGTGGTGTAGTGGTTAGCACACAGGAAGAACCTTTCTGCATGTTAGTAAAAGCATGAACACAATGAACTCCTACCGGACATACATTACAATAATCTGCGGTTACCTGTCGACTGCTCAGATACTGCTCCTCCAGAGGCTCCAGTAACTCCTGCGGCAGAAGCTTTCCCAGCACGGTGCAGTCCTCACAGCCCAGATGCAGCTTCTGAACTCGCCTGATGCAGAGGAACCAGAAATCAGACACAGGAGGAACCAATCATTACATTTTTTTTATGCATCATCAATACTTGTACTCGTCTCTGTGGATTTAAGAACTCATAAGAAGCACAGGAAGTGACCCGTTTGTGTGACTAAGAAAACTAAATCCATCTGCTGGCAGTGTTCTGTTCTTAATCTGAATAAGAGAGTTCCCAGGAAGTCAAACATTCCAGTAATTCATGTCTCTTACATCACGCAGCCATTGCGACATTCCCGCACTGAACTTGTTAACTTGGGACTGAACCATGTAAGGCTGAAATGGACGTCAAATCCTTAATCTAAATCTGATGAATCCAGATGAAACTCAGGCTGCGTTCATTCACACCAGCTCCTTCTTAGTCCGTTTGCTCGGAAAGTCCGGTTTTGGTTGTGGAGTTGTGAATGCTTGTATTGCTTGATGCAGGAGGGCAAAATACGTCAATCAAAAATCAGCGAAAGTGTGAAAGCAAACTTGGACCGGCTGAATGTCGCAACCCCCGCCTGAAGCGAGCCTAGCGGAGACTATTAGGTGTGAAAACAAGCTTGTGGCCGTTTTCCACTATGGTCCCGGGCTCGCCTCGCCTCGGCCTCGCTTGGAACCTCGCCTACCAGGTACCATGCTAGTGGAAACACAACTTAAGCACGCCATTAGTCTGATGAGCGTCTGACGCTGCAAACACGGACCAAATTGTGTTGGAAATGGGATTTCTTGATAACGTGATAGATTTGTGACGTCCTCAGACGGCAGATTCTTACCAAAATTTAACGGTAACATACTTGAGGGTCACCATCGTGTCGATTGCAGGACGTTGACCTTTCAGTTTTCTAAATGGCTCCAAAGTTAAATTCACCACTTACTCGGGGTAATATTCGTTGACCCAGCACAGGAGGTGACGACAGTCCTCGTCCTCCAGCACAAAGTCCGCGATCTTTCCGAGTCTGGCGCTGAAGGCTTGGTGGTACAGCCTGACGTAAAAACCACAGATGTCCGTCTGTGGGGGGTAGCACGTCTTGACCACGCCCACCACCAGCCGCAGGTCGTCCAGCAGCTGCCTACCCATGCTGCAGATGTCGGCCATGATGGACGATTTCCCCACCAGCTGGCCGTCGGTGAGCGTTGACGGGTTGTCCATGCGGTCCTTCACCAAGCTGCCAAGAGCTTCGTCATGGAACTCCTTCCAGCCACCGGGCCTCCAGCCGGGTGGAGTGCCATCCCTCTGCTTCCACAGCTGGTCCTGCTTGTCCTCCTGGTGGACGGCCTTCACAGCGGACGTCAGAGCGTCGGTGTTGACTGTTCCGATGCCGAGAGACAAACTCTGCTGCAGAGTCTGCAGGATGTGCAGTCTGAGGACGGCATAGTCTTCAGCAAGGCTCTTGACTTCTTCCTCGCGACGTTGAGCGCCCTCGGCCTCCGCCAACGGCCCGAATAGAAGCTCCTCCCGCTCTCTCAGGTTCTGACTGGCTTCAGAGAAGAGTCGGTCTTCAAGGCACTGATCAAACGTGACGATAACTGAGGGGGAACCTGAGAGGGAGACGGAAAGATGAGGACGTCTGGAATAAACAAATCCAAACCACACCTGAAGGATGTTAGTTAGTTAGTAATGCTAGTTTTGGACCACACAGCATGTACATTACACCTTTCTACAAAGGGAAAGAGTGCATACACACATATACAATATACACATGTGAATTTGCCGCCAAATACGTAAGATTTGGTAGAAGGTCTGATCCTGCACACGCACACCAAATTGCGGTCAAATCTGATGAATTTTGCCGCTTATTTCTTGAAATATGATCATTTTAATGTGGGCAGGAAGTTGCTAACAGAAGGACAAAGTTACAGATAAACCCGGGTAAAAAGTGACTTTGAGTGGTTATGTTATTCTGCGTCTGTTACCAGTTTGAGGCTCCTCCTCCTCCTCTGTCGTGTTGCTCGGCGAGCGTCGTCCGTCGACGGTGGGCGGTGTGACGTTGGCGGTCTCCTGAGCTCTCGGAGCTCGGAACAATTTCATGAATTTGCCGTTGAACCAGCGTCCTCCCGCCAACAGCGTGTTGTGTCCCGGGAGGGAGTTGCGTCTGAAGCCCTCGGGCTCTGTGGAACCGGAGCAAGTTCGCATTCTGGTCCGAGAAATTGAAATGAAGCGAAACCGACGGCCTGAGGAAGACTCTGACGAGACTGTGGAGGCAAAGAAACTGCCATTAATTAATGTTTATCATGTACAAAATTAAACATATTTTAGTGTCTTTTGTTTCTATGGTTGTTTATTTCTTTTAAGTCTTTAGTTATTCCTCAATATCCAAAATAATAATAATAAAAAGCTCTAAATCTATTGCTCGCTAGTAAGCTATGGTAAGCTAAACTTCCTGCATTACCTTCAAAATAAAACTCTTAAGAAACTTGAAAATAATAATCCAATCGATCATGGCAAAATCAGTAAACATTATTTAAAAAAAAAAATTTGGAGACCAAAACAATGGAAAACAGGACAGACGAGAAAAGACAGTTAAAATGAAATAAACGGAATGATAATATACAGTATGTAAAAGTATACATATACAGTACCACGCAAACTCAATCATAATACAATAGTTAACATTTTAATAAATGTTATGAATATTTAGTAAGACTAAAAAAAACACGTATAAATAGTCAAATTCAGTAGAGAAGAGAGAGAAAAACAATCACAATCCTGGTCAGAGTAAGAGAAAACGATGACAAATTATTCAAAGTATTTGTTGAATGTACAACAAAAGTACATGACAACATGAGAAAGACGTGGAAACGGTGAAAGTAAAGTTTAAAAGTGATAAAAATGTGTTGCTCACCGCGATCACAGTCGCTGCTCTGCGTCAAAGAGCTGCTGTGACTTTATACAGAGAGAGTCACAGGCCCCACCCTCTTACGATGACGTCCGTGAACACACACACACACACACACTAAAACACACACACACACACACACACACACACACACACTAAAACACACACACACACAGAGGGTTGGGGCTTTTTTTAGACACAAGTGCTGAGGCAACTTTGGACACTTGTGTTTTAGTTACAAAGTTTCTTTCTTTCTTTCTCCTTTTTTGTCTTTCTATTTGTCTCTGTCATTTTTTGTCTTTCAGTGTTTGTCATTTTTTGTCTTTCTTTCTTTGTCCTTGTAGTCTTTCTTTGTCCTTGTTGTCTCTTCTTCTTTCTTTCTTCGTCCTTGTTGTCTCTTTTTCTTCCTGTCTTTCTTTGTTGTCTCTATTTCTGTCTTTCTCTGTCCTTCCTATCTCTTTTTCTTCCTGTCTTTCTTTGTTGTCTCTTTTTCTTTCTGTCTTTCTTTGTCCTTGTTGTCTCTTTCTTTCTGTCTTTCTTTGTCCTTGTTGTCTCTTTTTTCTTCCTGTCTTTTCTTTGTTGTCTCTTTCTGTCTTTTCTTTGTCTCTTTCTTTCTGTCTTTCTTTGTCCTTGTTGTCTCTTTTTCTTCCTGTCTTTCTTTGTTGTCTCTTTTTCTTTCTGTCTTTCTTTGTCCTTGTTGTCTCTTTTTCTTCCTGTCTTTCTTTGTTGTCTCTCTTTCTGTCTTTCTTTGTCCTTTTGTCTCTTTCTTTTTCTGTCTTTCTTTGTCCTTGTTGTCTCTTTCTTTCTGTCTTTCTTTGTCCTTGTTGTCTCTTTTTCTTCCTGTCCTTCTTTGTTGTCTCTTTTTCTTTCTGTATTTCTTTGTTCTTGTTGTCTCTTTCTTGTCTTTCTTTGTTCTTGTTGTCTCTTTCTTTCTGTATTTCTTTGTCCTTGTTGTCTCTTTTTCTTCCTGTCTTTCTTTGTTGTCTCTCTTTCTGTCTTTCTTTTTTCTTGTTGTCTCTTTCTTTCTGTCTTTCTTTGTCCTTGTTGTCTCTTTTTCTTCCTGTCTTTCTTTGTTGTCTCTCTTTCTTTGTCCTTGTTGTCTCTTTCTTTCTGTCTTTCTTTGTTCTTGTTGTCTCTTTCTTTCTGTCTTTCTCTGTCCTTGTTGTCTTTCTTCCTGTCTTTCTTTGTCCTTGTTGTCTCTTTTTCTTCTTTCTGTGTCTACATCAGCAGGAGAAATGAGATGAGAGCATCATCAGGCTGCAGTGAGACATGATTAACATGATGTTTTGTGTGGAGCGTTGTGAGAGAAACATGTTGTTGTTGTTGTTGTTGGTTGTGTTCTTGTTAGTCGTGGTGTGAGCTGTGCCTCGATGGCCGTGTCAGCGAGACACACAGCAACAGACACGATCGGTCTGTGGCTGTTTGTCTTTGTACAGTCTGGCTCATTCTGCTCTGGTAGCCCAAGCCAATTTATTTTAATCCTTATGTAAACGCACATATTGTGGTCCAAAATGGCTGCCTCTGTAGAGCTGACCCTGAGATTGTACACTTGTAAAAAAACTAAGTATATTTGATTTAATCTTCTGCCAAATGAGAATAATTTGTCTTAAATTTGGAACTTTAATCATCTGCTGTTTCTTCTTCTTCTATACCTGCATCAGTGGGAGTGGAACGTGAGAGAGAACAGGAAGGATCACACACCACATCTGTTTTGATTTAGTTTGAGAGACTTTACCATAAGCTGCTGTTGGTTTTACACTTTCACTTTTACAGCTGGAAACTTGAGTGTTTTTGTTCTGTCTAAACTCACCACAAATTAAAGTGACTCAGTCCTAATATGTAAAAGCTCAGTTTTAGTTTTCATTATAGTCCTTGAGGAACATTTTGCAAATCACACTTTAATGAATGTAAAGTTTTCTCTTTAAATGCCCAGATTATGACATTTGATTGTAGGAGTTGAGTGATCTTCTGATTCACACCAGGACTGAAGATCCTCGTCTGTAGATATGAGATTTCAGGGATCATTTCTTCAGTTGTTCACTAGAGAAATGTGTTTCTAAAGAGTTTGGTCTCGCTGTCCATGATGAAGAGACGAGATGTTTCCTTCAGAGCAGGAATCTGGTGGAAGGCTCTGCTTCTTCTCCACTGTTGAAGATTGTTCAGTGTTTCTGTTTGAAGAAACATGTTCTGAGTGGACTTTAGAGTGTGTTCAAGGCTAAGCTTCTCCTTTTGACCAACGAGTGGAAGTCATGTTCATGTTCTGTCTTCACAGTTACTATTAATGCGTTTCTAAAATCTGTGTTTATCCTTAAAGATAAATATTTGTAGCTGATTTTTCCTGCCGTTCATGATTAAACTGCTGCAGAGGAAGAAGAAAACATCACAACACTGTTTGATTCATGTATGAATCAGACGGATGTCGACGGAAGAGAGCTATGAGTTTGTTAATGGGAAGGATTTAGATTTTAAACGTTAAATTAGACTCTAATTTAGGTTCTGTCGACAGGAAGTTGCTAACAGACGGACAGACTTCCTTTACAGAGGTAATACATTTTATTTTAATGTGAAATTTGAACTTCTTTATGGAAAACCAATAACAGGCTGCTTTAGGCTGCTATGGTGATTCATAAAACGCACTATGCCCCGCCCCCATCTTTCTACATTTTGTGGATAAAAAAAAACCAAACATTAATTATGTGCAAAATGTACAGTGCATGTGGACTTTGAGAACCTTGTGTAAAAGCAGCAGAGAAGACGCAAACATGTCCGTCTCCTCGTCCTCGTCGGATCAGCTGTCGGGCAGCAGGAAGCCGAGGCAGGACAGAGGCAGGCTGGACAGACAGTCTGTGTTCACGCTGACCTGCATGTCGCCAAACAACGACTGGTCTCTGTAGGCGGCGCCGGCTCCGCCCACGTTGTTGTTCTTCAGCTCGGTGAATCTGCGCAGGATGAGCTGGCGCTCGCGACCTCGCAGGAGACCCCGGAAGTTCAGAACGGCAACCAGGTGCTTCTTGCTGCAGGTGATGGGGAACAAAGACGCCATCAATTCACCATGTCATCCGTCACTGCACCACTTTAACCTCTGGTTCTACTGAAAATCCTCACTGTTTAAAGTTGTTTTTTAACAGTTCATTGATGCATTCATTTTGTGAAAACAGCAAAAATCTCTAATATAATGAGTCACTGATTAAAAGAGTAAAGTCAACTTTTGTTGTCTTTATTTGGCAACACAGATTTAGATTTAAAAAGTTTAATTTCTACTTTAAAACTTGAAAACGTCCAGAATTCCACTGTTGCTGATTGTTCAGTGTTTCTGTTTGAAACTCTGATGCAGGAAACATGTTCTGAGTGGACTTTAGAGTGTGTTGATGTTCAAAGTTGACCGTGACTTTTGTGGATCTGTTTGCCTTTTCAAAATCAAACTGACGGAAATGTGTGTTCATAAAACTGCAGCCACTTGCTCTTAAATCTAGAATACGCGCCGTCTACTACATCAAAGTAACGTATGTAATCCTGGATTGACCACCAGAGCAGAATCCTCGTAGGCTTGCAAGAAGCCCCCCCCCGATATGCTTGCAGCCATGAGCAAACATATCTCGTGAACTCCAGTTACTACGACCAATATTCATTTTGACGACAGCTGACTGGAGTTAGTATGAGGTTATTATAATCTTAAATAATCCGAAAAGAGTTACCTTTTTGGGATTGAAAAAATTCAGGGTTTTTATCAAAATGCACATTCAGGGTAAATCAGTTACTGAAGCAGACTTCACTTCCTCGTTCTCCTGGATTTAATGTTTTACATCCAGGTTTGGGGGGATTGAATCTGATGATTCTTTACCGGGCCACACAGGTGGTGTAGTGGTTAGCACTCTTGCCTTTGCAGCAAGAAGACCCCAGTTTGAAACCCTAACCCATCACCCCATGTCAGCTGAGAGTCCCTCATGTGGAGGATAAAGCGTTAGAATCGAAGGTGAACGGACGGATCAGCTTTAACGTTTCTAAAAATGTCTTCAGGGGAAACGGTGAGATTTCTCAAAGATAAATGAAAAACAGGATGTTGGTTAAGTGTTGACGTTTTGGACTTTTCTTACCTATTTTGAGTCGCTTGCCGCAACAGAGACGCTGCTTTTCAACACAGACACGTTGCCGCACTTTGACTGTGTTAACATACCTGCAGGTTTCACTTTAACCAGCCTGTTGATCAGTGCTGCTGCTCTTCATTCAGTACACCCTGACCTCTCCTACAAGCTCATTAACTGCACAGTCAACTTGGTTTCACTGGCTCAGAGCCTGTGTTTCCTTCACGTTAATTAAAAGCTCAGGTCATCTCCAAACGTTATCCGTCTTCACCGTTTTTCTGCATCGAGATCTCAAGAACAGAGCCTCGGGCCCCGAGCAGGAAAGAGACAAAGACGACCCCCTTGTGTCCTTCTTTTGATGTTTTTCCACCATACTGTTCTGACTCGACTTGACTTTCATTACTTTAGAGCCTCTTCAGCGACACAAACACACAAACGAGTGACTTGTGGGTGTAAGTGAATCATTAGTGAGTCGATTAAAAAGAATCGTTCAGTACTTCCTGCATGACACAGTCACTGAACTGAAATACCACTGAACGTGGCCGTGATTGGGCTCACGACCGCCGCCTGTCTCTAAATACACCAGACTCCTCTGTTAAAAACATTTTAGACATTTCCTTTGCTTAATGTTGCAGATTATCGCATCTTTTTAAATGTAATCTACAGTTCAGCATGGTTGGCTTTGATTCTCGTGTCGGACGTCGCGCTCATGACTCTTCCAGTGATGTCACTCTCTGACCAATCAGTGGCCGGCAGTCTGTCGAACCTCGTCAGAGCGGGTATTAAAAAACACACCAGGAACCAGGTCTGGACCGATGTGAACACAAATGTGACCGGACCACGCTCAGACTCAAGGAACATCTTTTGAATGTCCTCTCACCCTGTGTGTCCTAACCCTGACACGACAGAGAGTTCTCAGTGTTTACCTGAAGTCAGGGTAACGCTTCACCATCGGCTCCAGATGCTCCTTTATGTCCGCCTTCTTTTTCTGTCCGATGATGTTGCACAGGTCGTCTCCGACCGGGTACATCCACTCGTGACTTAACGTCTACAACGGGAAAAAGGACGGAAGTGTCAAAGACTCATTTGCAATTGCGGAAACAGTGTTTGTATACTTTTATTTATGTATTTAATAAATAAATGGGCCTGAAAAAAAACTTTAATCCTAAAAGACCTTCAGAGAATTTCCATGTTTTCTCTCCCTGAACACGTCAACGAGGTTCTCCCACTGTTGTCGGATCTTGGCCGCCGCCTTCTCGTGTTTCCGGTTCTTGCAGGAGTAGTTATTCTTCATCAGCTGACCAATGTATTCCCTCAGTACGTGGTAGTGCAAGTGACTGGCAAATGCCTGGCTCCAGGAAACACACACACACACAAATAACAGGATAAGCAGTGTGTGTATTTATCATCCATCACATTACCAACACCATCAGATCCTCTAAGCCACCACCTTCACTTCCACCTATTCATGTGTGCACATTAAGCCGTGAGTTTATCCCTCACTCTGAAATCACCTCTGCCGTCGCAGTGTCCGGACAAACACAATGAAAATGAAAAGTGATTCAGTGGAATTTCCAAGAGGGTCAGAGAAAAAAGGAAATAGGGATTTCCTCGGCAGAAAAGTGAGACACTTTAATCTAAATCAAGCCCGTCTCTACATACATAAATAAACAAACCAAACACACGTGTTTTCCGGATTATGTTGAATTTGTTCGACGATTATGGGAAACTGGAAAACGTGTTACATTATTTTGCAGGGACATTCAGGTTGCTCACCTGGACGTGTTGAGGCCTCATGAGGGCGCAGTGTTCGCCGAGAGCCTCTGTGCGCTCGTAGAGCTGATCGAAGTCGTCGCTATTAGTGAGCCACTTCCTCGTCATCATTCTCCTCAGAAACGGCTGGAAAGAGATCAGAAATGCAACAAACATCAGATGGATAGATAGATAGATAATATTTAGATCTGTTTGCTTGGTTACTTCTATTCCCATTTTAAGTTATTGCGTCTTTTATGTATTATTCTGTACAGCCCTTTGGTCCACTGTTGTTGTTTTGAAGTGCTTTACAAATAAAGTTGGACTAGATTGGATAATGGATGCTGAGTCACTGCTGGTTTTTATTTAACCATGCGTTAAAGTAGTTTTTGTGCCTAAACATGATTAAAACATTAAATATTAACTTGTTTCACCGACTCAATGAGCTTCACCTCTGGTGGGGAATTTACCTTATTTTTCAATGATGTCACACAAAGTTGGCTTTCTTTAATTAAAGTTTGTGGGAACACTTTCTTCTCTTATTTCCCATTTTACTAAACCGCAACAGAAAGCAGCTGAAACACGGTGATGAAACACGACTTCTTTGACAAACCTTCACGTCCTCTTTGAACTGGTCCTCCAGTCGCTGCGTGAGCCTTGCGATCAGCCACTTCACCTCTTTCCTGAAGTTTTCCATCTCGCCAGGACAGACACGTGCATATCCCTCCAGGTGCTGCCTACAACGGGAGGAAAGAAACAGAAGGAAAACAAACATTTGGTTGATTTTCACTTGTGTGAACAGTGTTGACCCAGCTGTACTCTGTCCATAAGTCACAAAAACACACCCTGATAGAATCACCACATGTCTGGTATAATGTACCAGAAAATGACATCGGTAGAAGTTGAATGCACTTTCTTTTATAATATTACTTAAGTAAAAGTCTTAAATTTTGTCACATTTACTGTGCTTAAGTAAGTCATTTTATGATATAAAATGTACTTAAGTTTTAGAGGGAAAAGTATTCAGAAAGTGAGGGTTCAATTCCTGACTCTGCTAGTCTCCGTGTCTCCTTGAGCAAAGACACTTAACTAGAGCTGAAACGATTAATCGATTACTAAATTAATCAACGACTATTTTGATAATTGGTTTGAAGCTTTTTTCATAATTAAAACAAGACTTCCGATTGTTTAAGCTTCTTAAATGATATATATTTTATGTATATATCTGCTCTGGATAACAAACAAATCATTAAAAGTCAATCATTTTGGTTTGTGGACAAAACAAGACATTTGAGAACATCATAATTTTTTTTGGATATTATTCTGAACACCAAACGATTTATCGGTTAATCGAGAAGATAATCGACAGATTAATCGATTATGAAAATAATCGTTTGTTGCAGCTCTACACTGAACCCCTTGTTGCAGCGTGTGAATGGGTGAAAACTGTAGTGCAAAGCAGCTCATCAACACTAGAAAAGCTCTATATAAATACAGACCATAATACCAACCAACATAATAGCCTAGCCGTTCTAGAACTGTATCATCATTACTTGTTTCCTGTTTTATTTTGTAGTATTTCCTTGTGTTTCCTGTCCTCCCTCTTGATTGTCTGCCCCGCTCTAATGAGACTGACAAGGCATTTCCTCATTTATTTGTTTTAGCCGGTTCTTTTCTGCGTTTGGGTCCTCATTTGAATGAAAGGCATGACGCTGAGTGGCAGCGAAGCCTCGAGCTGCCACACACACACATCCTGTGTATGTGGTGACTGACACAAACAGCTGTGTGTGTGGTGGTTTTAGGGGTTGAGCTTCTTCCACTGCAGGCAGCGTTTCACACTCACAGCCCCGATTCTCTGAAATCACGTGGGGCCAAATGACATGTGGGGGTGACGAGCTGCCCCAGGCTGCCTCAGGCAGCGTCTGCTTTGCCTTATAATCACTGCAAACTCCTCAACCAGGAGGGAAAAATGTGTTGGCACGAGCGCTCGATTCTGCAGCCATGGTTCACTATAGTTCAGAGATGAGTCATCCATCCACACACACACACACACACACACACACACAAAGAGAAGCAGTGGGGATTTTGTGTGGATACTTTAACTGTGTGTGGATATGCAGCTGAACTTAAGTTCACACACATTTTTTACTTTTTATTCACTCTTATTTGCTTTTTTGATTCTTCTTTTTATTCCTTCTTTGCTGATATATATATGTATGTATGTGTATATACATACTCACATACATACATGTATATATATATATATATATATACACACATACATACATATATGTGTATAGATGTATATATATATATCTATATATACACATGCTGGCGTGTGTGCATATTGTGCATGTATGTATGTGTGTGTGTGTACATGTCTATATTGTGCATGTGTGTATATGTGTGTGTGTATGTCTATATTGTGTGTGTGTATATGTCTATAATATGCATGTGTGTATATATGCCTATATTGTGCATGTGTATGTGTAGAGAGTGTATATGTCTATATTGTGCATGTGTGTGTGTAGAGTGTATATGTCTATATTGTGCATGTGTGTGTAGAGTGTATATGTCTATATTGTGCATGTGTATATGTGTGTGTATGTCTATATGTGTGTGTGTGTATATGTCTATAATATGCATGTGTGTATATGTCTATATTGTGCATGTGTATGTGTAGAGAGTGTATATGTCTATATTGTGCATGTGTGTGTGTAGAGTGTATATGTCTATATTGTGCATGTGTGTGTAGAGTGTATATGTCTATATTGTGCATGTGTGTATATGTGTGTGTGTATGTCTATATTGTGTGTGTGTGTATATGTCTATAATATGCATGTGTGTATATATGCCTATATTGTGCATGTGTGTGTGTAGAGTGTATATGTCTATATTGTGCATGTGTGTGTAGAGTGTATATGTCTATATTGTGCATGTGTGTGTGTAGAGTGTATATGTCTATATTGTGCATGTGTGTGTAGAGAGTGTATATGTCTATATTGTGCATGTGTGTGTATATGCCTATATTGTGCATGTGTGTGTGTAGAGTGTATATGTCTATATTGTGCATGTGTGTGTGTAGAGTGTATATGTCTATATTGTGCATGTATGTGTATGTGTGTAACATATTGTGCATGTATGTATATGTGTGTGTGTGTATGTGCCTATATTGTGCATGTATGTGTGTGTGTACGTCTATATTGTGCATGTATGTATATGTGTGTGTGTGTGTATGTGCCTATATTGTGCATGTATGTATATGTGTGTGTGTATGTCTATATTGTGCATGTATGTATATGTGTGTGTGTATATGCCTATATTGTGCATGTGTGTGTGTAGAGTGTAAATGCCTATATTGTGCATGTGCGTGTGTAGAGTGTATATGTCTATATTGTACATGTATGTATATGTGTGTGTGTGTATGTCTATATTGTGCATGTATGTGTGTGTGTGAGGGTCAGGTTTAGTGTTAGCGACACAAGTAATCTGTTTGGTTCAAAGTCAAAGCAGAATAAAGAAAAATTAAGTGAAATAACATTCATGACGAGCACAGACTCCAAACCTTTTACATCACAGCGTGTAACTCGATCAGGATCTTTGGCAGCAAATGACTGCTTGGCTCCGCCCTCGGGTTTTCTGACTAGATTTATTCAGAGGAGGAGGAGAAGGAGGAGAGTCATGTGACTTACTGTAAAGCAGTGAAGCCGTTGATGTAGGTGATGTGATAGTTTGTCCACGGAGGCCGAGGTCTGAGGGAACTGCACTGACGCATGAACTCAGACTCAAACCTGCACAGGAAAAATGCATCAAACATGTTAACCCTGACACACAGAGCATTTAGGCTGCTTTTTCCCCCTTTACTCACTTTAAACGTATCTACAGACGCTATAAGAATGTGGAATATAGAATGTCTTATATGTGATATACCCTTTATATATCATATATTAGCTGAGTCATGTTTGGCGGGGAGAAATTGGTGGTTGGGAAAACTTGTCCAATCTAATCCATTCCAACTTTCTTTGTAAAGCACTTTAAAACAACCACAGTGAAACCAACATGCTGCACAGAAGAATAAATAAATAAATAAAAGGCATAATAGCTCACAAGAGGCAAAACGATGCGTCTAAATTAACAATTAAAATCAATTCAAAGATATAAAAACATACTTAAATGGAAATAACATGGACAACTTAAACAGCGTCAATGACTCCAAGCCAACGCGCCAAAACTCGGTAACCAATCGGCAGGCAGCGTCCTAAGCCCCGCCCACGGTGAGAATCACCAACAAAAACCCAGCGAGCACAAACGCAAAAGAGTCGGAACAAGCGGAACTCTAACTGTATTTGTTATTTGTGTATTTTGTGGTTCATTTTTTGTTTTCATAAAGTGTTGTTTGATAAAAATTGACACAGATCTAATTCCTGCGTTAGCGTTAGCTTAAAAACATCAGTTTTCTCTGTGGACTTTGGTGCGGGCGAGTGAGTTTACAAACTCGGTGAGGAGAAGATGACGCAGGCGGTGGAGGATCACATGCTGGTGAAACTCGTGCACATTTCCGTCGTTATTCACGGACGGCGGTTTCGTCTGCAGTTTTATTTAGCTAAAGGATGACGATGAGGATGAAGAGGATCTTTTCTGCACCTGCAGAGGTTACTTTAGGCAAATAATAAAAAGAGGAAACAGAAACACTATTGCTTCATGCGGAAATTCCTGTTATTGGTTTGGGTCATTCATAAATTGACCTTTCATCATTATCTTTTCAGGATTACTCAATTATTTTTAAGGAAGTGGTATTAAATTGAAAACAATTTTCCCCCTCGTTCTCTCTCGTTTTTTGTAACTTCCTCCCTCACTCGTGTTCAGTGTGTTGTCAACTCTTCTGCTGCTGCATCTATGGAATCCTCTTCATGAGGTATTTCCCCACAGACGGACACTGTAAACATCGAGTCTTAAGTGTCTGTTGTCACGGAAACATTCCAGCTCTGTGTGTGTGTGTGACTGGTATTCCTGGTGTTGTGGGGACCTGTCTTCTACATTACTACATTCTGTGGTGAAGACATGTTGTGTGGTTAGGGTTAGATCCAGTACTAGTTCTGGTTAAGGTTTAGAGTTAAAGTTAGAGTTCATCTCCAAGTCAATGCAATGTCCCCTGAAGTCATGGAAACCAGAGTATGTGTGTGTAGATTTGTGAGGGCCAAATACAAGGACAGGCTTGTGTGTGTGTGTTTATATCATTGTGAGGTCTAATAAAAACACACAAACTTATCTTTCTGATGACATTTTGACATTGTGGGGTTAAGACCTGATTTTAGCACCAGGTTTTGGTCTCCATGAGGACTACTGGTCCTGACAAGGTCAGTGTTCATGACAGAAAAAGCAAACAAATCAAACACACACACTTGTTTATCTAAGTGAGGACACACCATCGGCATAACGCATTCCCTGGCCCTTTACCCTAAAGTTAACCATCACAACTAAGTGTCTAACCTTAACCTTTAACCTTTAACCTTTAACCTTACCCTGACCTAAACCCAATTCTTACCTCATTTCTGAGGAACTGGTTAAAGTTTAGGACTAAGATTGAATTGAATTGTGGTTACAGTTAAGGTAAGAGTTGCACATTAACTGGTTAAGGTTAGTGATAAGGCTTTAGTGTGTGTGTGTGTGTCATGTACCTTTTAGGGAACAGCTTCAGTTCCTCGAGACAGGAAGTGATTACTCTCTTTTCCAGCTGAGCATCAATCTGTGGAGCGTTTTTAACGATTCCATCCACTCTCTGAAAACACACACACACACACAACAGTGAGTGAGACAGTGAAGCTCTCTGCTGCCACCACGTGGTTGTTTCTGTGTGTTGTGTGTGTGTTTGACGTTCATTTGTCGTTGTTTTTCATTATTATTGTCCGTCTTTCTTCTGTTAAATAAAATAACTTAACAGGACTGATAACATCCAAGCTTCTGAGTCTGATTCATGAAGGAATGACAAATGCACTTAAAGTACACGTATGATGAGGTAATTTAAGAATCTGAAAGAGTCGGAAAACAGTCGCACCGTAAAGATGTCCCTGTGAAACGGAGCGTCCAGGACGTCGTCGTCTCCGTCCTGTTCCCACATCTTTTGTTTCGTCCAAACCACTTCGTTCTCGAGTTCAATGACTCTGTCGAGGGAAAACCTCACGTCCACCTGAAGCAGCAACAACAACAACAACAACACACGGAGAAGAAGTAAATAATAAATCAGTGAAGAAACAAATAACCTGCAGCTGATTACAAATATACAAGAACAACGACTAAATATCATTTTTTTCCCCACTGTTGCACATATTACATTTTATGTTTATAATATTTGTTTGTATTGCTGTTGAAACAATTTCCCCTTGGGGATGAATAAAGTATTTCTATTCTATTCTATTGATAATAATAATAATAATAATAATAATACATGATGAAATTGTACAATTTTGAACATTTTAAGATAAAAACACCTGATTCAAATGGTAGAAAAATAAATAAAACGTGTTAGTTGCCTGACCTTGACTCTGTTGCAGTATTTGTCCCTCAGCTGTTCGAGGAAGTGCTCGTCCAGCTGCAGGTCACTGCTCTCCTCCCTCATCTCGGGCTGCAGGGACACATTTGCCATGATCCTCTCACTGGAACAGGTAACATTTCACTACATGTCATCATCGTCATTTTATTATTATATTATTATTATTATTATTATTATTATTATTATTATTATTACAACATATTTCCACTGAAGAAAAAGATGAGATTATGAGGATTTTGTGACATTCATTCGTTCATTCTGCCATGAAGCTGCAAAATGAAGTAGCCACTTATGAATTTGAGTTATTCATGTATTTAAGTATGATTTTTATATACTTAAATTTATTCCCTGTCTGCAGACATTTAGCAGACGCTTTTATCCCAAGCGACTTACAATGGAATCGAGTACAATCAGCCAGGGGTGGAATCGAACTTGCGACCATGATGTCTTTAGCACACAGGGTACCGGTCTTAACCACTGAGCCACTCCACCACACACATATATATGTGTGTGTATATATACATACATATATATACATATATATCCCTGAGCAAGGTACTACTAATGCAGAGATCTAAATCACTATCACTAATGGTTGCTTTCTTGATTTTTGATGTTTATAAATTGTTACTGAATTCTGTGATGTTTTTATTTTAGTTGTCTTGCTGCGCATTCAATTTCATATTTAATTGTGCTTCTAAAATAATAAGAAATGAATGAATTCATGGTAACTAAATAAATAAATAGCAATTGAATGTAAGTAGAAGAAGAACCTGAATTTTCTTTTACTTTTTTAATAAATGGTTACTCTATAATCCAGATTATCTGGATAGACATACACCGGGGTCAAGGGATTCACCATAGACACATTTTTATCGCTATTAAAACTGAACAAAAAGAGTCTGAAATATCATTACTTTGAGTCCCCGGTGAGTCTGACCTTTCTTCATCCCTCTTTGTGTTGTTAATGGATTTTATTATAAGAAGAAGAAGAAGAAGGAGAAGAAAAAGGCTCTTCAGGGAGAATCACACATGCTCTGACTGTGTTTGAGTGACAGGTGGATGCGGCGCAATAAACGTGTTCCACAGAAACACGAGCAGAGAAACTGACCGCTGACTGCTGCTTAATCTGCTCCAGCTGACGAACTAATGAGCTCCTCATGAGGGGGAATTCATATTTGTGCTGCGTTCAAATAAAGATCTATAGTGATGTTCAGTCTGCTTTATCTCAAGTGTTACACAGTCTTTTTCAGTTGGAAACTGGAGTTTGTTTTGCTTTGTAAACCACTCACGCTCCCACACCAAAGTCCATAGAGGAAATGAGTGATTTTAACATCACAGCACACGGGCGCTGATGATCCACTGCCGCCTCCATCACGAAGTTCGAATGTGTTACTTTGTGACTTTGGTGTTTGAAGTTCCTTTATTCAGATTGACCGCAGTGACACAAAGTGACCACACGAGGGCAGCAGCAGACCAGCAGCGCCTGTCACCTGGTGAGCTGAAATCACTGATGAGAGTTAAAGGTGTGCAAGTGGAAAACATATTCCTGGGATATCACAGACTTAAGAGGGCATAGATTTTATTTTGGCTAAAATTTGGCTCACACTCTGTTCTCTTGCTCAAGCCCGCTCAATAAATCCTGAACTATCCCTTTAACCTCACTTCAGCTGCAGATCAGTGTGTCAGTTTGTCCTGGTCTCTCGTCCGTCCCCCGGTGCACTGACCTCTTGTATCTGTTGACGATCCAGTCCAGCAGAGCGAACAGGTCCTTGAGCTCCGTCACCTGCTGCTCCAGCTTCCTCAGATGCTGCGCGACCACCCTGTGGTAACCCCTCACGTAGGTGCTGAAGACCCTGAAGCTGGGCGGGTACGACCACCTCAGCTCCGTCTTCACGCTCGCCAGGTCGTCCACGATGGCTTTACCCAGCAGACCCAGGTGGACGCTCAGCCAGGCGGCGTTCTGCTCCCTCTGCTCCAGGTGAACACTCTCCACTTTGGCCCGCACGCCCTCGTCCACCGCGTCCCTCCAGGCCTCCATCCAGCTCCCTGCTAAACCCCCGGCTTCCTCCGCTCTCTTCTCCTCCTCCTGGATGATGCGGGCCACGAGGACCAGCAGCCCCTTGTTCCTGCAGGGGAAAGAGTTGGAGTCGCGCACGATGGTGGTGATCTTGTTCCTCAGGTCTCTGTAGAGGAGATTGAGGTCTTTCTCCTTCTTGACGAGATCCATGGGCGAGTCTTGGCCACAGTGCTGCAGCTCCTGCTGGAACTCCAGCCGCAGTGCGAGCAGGTTGAGGTGGGCCTCCTCCAGAACCTCCATCTCTATCAGTTTACTGATCTGCATCACTGGGAAATCAACAGAGAGGACCTTTAATAAACCACAGCCAGCAGGTGGCGTTCCAACAACTCCAAACACAGAAATACAGTCCTACTTATTTATTATTAAGCACCACAAGGGGGCGCCTGCATCTTTACAGTCATCCGTGGACCCAATGATTTAAATTGATTCTTAATTTTAAACTTAAGTAACTAGTTTGTAACACTAGTGACATGATTTCGTAACATATTTTACATCATTTTTGATAATCAAGCCATTTTTTTGGTAACTTCAGTGAAAGGTATTTGTCATACTTTTGTAAAAAACTATAATTGTTTCTGCAATGTTAGTTTAATTCTTTTGTAACATTACATGATATTAAAAAAAACCATGGTGCTGAAAGTAATTGTAACGTTTGTTGTTACATGTATTTGTAACAAATAGGCATTTTGTGAAATCTGGTAAAATAAGTAATTTTTTCCCAAACCTTTAGTAACTTATTGTGTAACGCTGCAACATTTTACAAAAAAAGTTTTGGTAATTAATCCTTTTTTGTAACTTTGGTGAAATGTGTTTTTATAAGTTTTTGGTGATGTCATTGTTTTGTAATAAAAGTAACATTATTGTGTAACAAACTTGAATTTTCCTGTTTCTTTTATAGAAAATTTTGTAACGTAACATTTTGTGAAAAGAAATTCCGTAATGCAAATCATATTTAATAATAATCCGGACATTTCTTTTTTTTTTTTACTTTACGTGTCGGAACATTTCAGTTGTGTTTACTGACCAACTCGACCTCTGAGTGTAAGATTTCTATCTTCTGCTCCTGTTGCCAAAACAGAACAAGAGGAACGATAAAGAAGAGACGGACGGGAAGGTTTTCATGTGTGTTTTGTATCTTTCAAACAGAGGCTGGTTGAATTGATTCATTGTTGATTGCTGTTACTGCTCTGTACTTTTCCTCTGGCTGTGACCCTGTAAATGCTTTTAAAGACGACGTGAGCGCTCAGGGTTAAGTACTGAGCTTCCTGTGTGTGAATGTTTTGACTTTTCTACATCTAGAATCATCTGAAATCATCTGGAATCAAAACATTGGAAGAGACGGTACCTGACAGTGGTGTGTGGGGTATTTCTGGCAGTGTGTACATCTCATCAATCTCTGCCAAATCCTCCATCTCCTCCTTCTCCTCCAGCTTCTCCTCTGATGGACCTTCAGTGACATTTGTCCTGGATTTGTCCTTGTCCTTGTCCTTCTTGGAACCCTTTTTCAGGCTATACGGAAATTTTCTGGATTTCGACATCGTGGGATCTGTGGATGGAGAACGCAGCACGTGAACACGTGGGGTTGGGTTGTGGACTTTTGGTCGTCCCCATTTAAGATTCATCATTTTAACCGTCATAAATGTGCGGTACCTGTCTTTGAGCGCTTCAGAGGTCGGCTCTTCTGCCAACTCTCATCTTCCTGCTTCTTCTGAAAGAAACCCCCGACGCTCTTCAGAGGAGAAGTTGCCGCAGATCCAGCGCTCAGACCTACAAAAAGTGAGAACAAAAAACCATCAACCGTCTGTTTCACCGTGACATTTGTTGACAAAGGCGTGGTTGGTTGAGGCTGTATCATTCCTTATGCCAGTGTTGGTCACAGTTCTGCTCCTGAATGACTGAACATCGGCTGTGGGTTCACGTCCACCATGAAATTTGTGGGCTCATTCTGCAGCGGAGAAGTTTTCTACAGTGAAACTAGTGTCAGGTCCTAAAATGTAGTTTCTATGTGGACAGAACGCCTCTCCAACACTAAAACTACCTAGCGTTAGCTTGAAAAGTCCAAGTTCAATCAATCAAACTTTATTTAAACGGCACTTTTTATACAAGGCAACACAACTCAGACACAATGAAATAAAGAAACTGCTTCGGCCGACAAACGGTTGGTAGCAGCAGATTCTTCAATTGGTCGCTAAATACGTCATTCCCTTCGCGGCGCGGGATCATTTTGATAGCGAATACACTACTTGAGGAAAACGATGACGTCTTATTCTCTCTCTCTAGAAGTGTTGAATCGTAAAATAAAAAGGAAAACAAAACCTAACCTAAAGTCGCTAAATATTCACACGGAAACGCCACAAAACCTAAACAGAAACTGACTTCATTTCCCTTTCTTTCCCCTGGCTCGGTCCCTTCTTCCTTCCGTTATTCTATAAATGTAATTTAGTACAACGTCGTCTTCTGTTTCAGCGCCACTTACAGTCCTGGCATATGTACTGCAGTGTTATTCACTGAAACAATGCCGTGTTTATGGGGAACAATCATTTCCTGGCGTCATTTCCTGTCTGCACTTGTTTGTCTGACCTTGTCAGGTCACATGACTGCGTGTTGGTACTCACTGGGCGAGGGAGGAGGTGCCGCCGCCGCTGCTGCCTCACTTCCACCTGGCTCGGCTTTACACGTGACCTTTGACCCTTTGCCTGAAGGTGACAGTGGGCTCTTCTCCGCTGCACGAAGCACGCTCCTCCTGAACGACTGCATGGCCCCCAGCGCATGCCGCTTCACTCCACCGCCGGTCGGCACCGCGTCCCCGTCGCTCTTCTGGGACGTGTCGTCCTCATCGGCGGACCTGTCCGTCATCGCTGACGTCGTATCCTGCTGTGAGGGGACAACAGGATGAAAGGTAAGGGACGCCAAGAGGAGACGTCCGTCTCTGTGCTCTGTGTGGGAAGCGGAGGTGTTTTCAGGTTGGTGTCGTGTGGTTTCAGTTTTGTTTACACAACACAAACAACCGGCCTGAGCAGTTCTTGCACGTTACAACGAATGAATGGGTATGAAAAGAAAGTCTCCGCCTTTTATTTATTTGATTTATCCTCAAATGAAGGAAAAGGAACTACCTCCACACTCCTTATAAAGATGTCAAAACAAACCATCAATCATCACAAAAACAGGTTGGCAGATCTGGTTTCAGTTTCTTTTAAATGGAAAAAGCAACAGCAACGCTCAAACTATCACTCTCCCACACCAAAGTCCATTCAGAAAATCGATGATTTTAGCTCACGGGGGCACAGGAGCTGCTGGTCTACTGCTGGAAAAGTCCATCCAACAGTGAAATAAAGACGTGAACAGATTATTAACATATCATCATTTTATTAGGTGAGCTTTGGTTAAGTATTTGTACTTTACTTTGTTATTTCTATCAACTTTTACTTTTACTATTCTACATTTCCTCTAACTGTCTTACTAACTGTTACTCGTTACTACCAAATATAATCAGAAGAAGAAGAAGAGTTGGTATTATGGTCTGTATTTCTATAGAGTTGCTCTACACTGCACTTTTCCCTCAGTCACACGCTGCAACATGGGGTGAGTGTCTTTGCTCAAGGACACACAGAGACGAGCAGGAGCCAAGATTTGTACCCAGCTGAAAGACAACTCGCCGGACCACTGAGCCACCATGGCGCAATCCTAACTCCTCACTTTTTTTGACACTTTTACTAAAATCTTGAAACATTTAATATCAGAAAATGACCTTTGATACTTCAGAACAGTAAACGTCACAAACGTTAAGACTTCTACTTAAGTAATATTATATAAAAAAGGGACATTTTCAGGTAACAAGTATCACTTTTCAGGTACTTAATACACATAACACACACACACACACACATAAAAACACGTTTCTAGAACGTTCTCTTACCTGTGGAGCTCACTGCCAGACACAGGAACTGCTCTGCTCTGCTTTCACTTTTCATGTGACGATTGAGGGGGGAGAAAAAGCAGGTGAAGGGACGTTACCTGGCTCAGGTGTCAGTGCGGAGGAGGAAGAGAAATGGAAAAAGAAAGCAATCTGGGACAAAGATTAACTCTCTCTCTCTCTGAGTAAATGTTTCCACACACAAACACTTCACTACATACAGTGTCACTCACTCAGAAAACTCGTATTTACCTAAAACTCTCATCCCTCTTTTTCTTTTCTTTCTTTTTTTCTTTCTGGCATGTAGCGTCTCACTATTTGCCCGTGCTGCCTTCAAGGACCTCCGGGAAACTCCTGCTTCAAGGTTATCAGTCATTAATCATTAGGTGTGACGTGACGCTTGGACACCGTACTTGAGGCGCGAAGTGGACCCTTAAAGGGAAAGCTTCATTTCAGCGTCAAGTCAAAGTTCTTTCTTTTAAACTCGGCACAGACACGAGCGGTGAATGAAGTTCTCCGTCCAGGGAATGTGTTTCTCAGCTTGAGGAAGCACGAGTGTCAGAATTCTGTGAAAAAAAGTCTGAATTTTGAGATTAAAGTCAGAATTCTGGGGGAAAAGGTCAGAATTCTGTGAAAAAAACTCTCAATTCTGAGATTAAAGTCAGAATTCTGGGAGAAAAGGTCAGAATTCTGTGAAAAAAGTCTCAATTCTGAGATTAAAGTCGGAATTCTGAGATTAAAGTCAGAATTCTATGAAAAAAGATCAGCATTCCATGAAAAAAGGTCAGAAAAAAGAGAGATTCTGAGATTAAATTCAGAATTCTGGGGAAAAAAAGGTAAAACTTATGAGATTAAAGTCAGAATTCTGAGAAAAAAGTCTTAGAATTCTAAGATTAAAGTCTGAATTCTGTGAAAAAAGATTTTTTTTTACATGTGGCCCTAATACTCTTCCGTACAAAGGAATAGGTCCAATTTAAAATAAATAAATACAGAGAAGAAAGGAAAAAGAATGTAGCAGGGACAAAAACTGATTATAGCCTTTAAACCAGGGGTCACTCATATCTATAACACCTATTTTATTTAGTTTGAATTGGTAAATTAATCATTTCCAAGAAATGTTTTATTTGGGACCCCCTGAAAAATAGTTAGCGAATCGCTGCCTTACATAACCCCACTTGAAAAACTATACCTTTTAGTTTTTTTCCATTTTGTAACCTTTTAAACTGTGAAGAATTAGTGTAGTTAAAATAAAAATATGTACTTTTACCTCCTCTGTATTCTACTATATAATATTGGTCAAGTCTAGTATAGTATAAATATATTCTATATAAAATCCTTAATTTTAACAGGAGTAAAAACAAACTGTCCTCCACCTCTGGTTCTGTTTCCTGTCGTTTTGCTCCACTAGAGGGTGATATTTGCTCTCTTCTCACCTTCCCTCATGTAAATAACCACACGCTGTAGCTCAGGAGCAGGAAGTGCAGGTGTATGGACTCTGAGATGTGTCTTTGACCCACATGTGACCACATCAGCTCAACCTGCGTGACCAAGCAATCAGTCAATCTGAGCGTTTCCGGTCCAGATGAGTGACATCCTGACCAGCTGCTCCATCTGTGTGTGTGTGTGTGTGTGGATTATATGTAAATGAGATCAGTGTGTCCAGCTGGTATCTACAGTATCAACAACAGGCTTAACAGAAATCAACACATCCTGTTTCATGCATCGTCCTTCTTCTTCTTCTTCTCCTCCTTCTTTTTCTGCCTCTGAAATCAAAAAGGTCTTCAATGAAAACCGTGGTTAGTGGCAAATTCACCTGCCCTCATCATTCACCTGTCCCTACCGTTCACCTGTCTGTCCTCATTATTCACCCGTCTGTCCTCATCATTCATCTTCATTCTGTCAATTCATCTCATCCCCCCGTCTATCCTCATCATTCACCTGTCTGTCCTCATCATTCACCTGTCTGTCTCTGTATTCACCTGTCTATCCTCATCATTCACCGTCTGTCCTCATCATTCACCTGTCCTCGTTATTCACCTGTCTGTCCTCATCATTCACCTGTCCTCATCATTCACCTGTCTGTCCTCATCATTCCTGTCCTCTGTATTCACCTGTCTATCCTCATCATTCACCGTCTGTCCTCATCATTCACCTGTCTGTCCTCATCATTCACCTGTCCTCATCATTCACCTGTCCTCATCATTCACCCGTCTCTCCTCATCATTCACCTGTCTGTCCTCAGCATTCACCTGTCCTTATCATTCACCCGTCTGTCCTCATCATTCATCTGTCCTCAAAAGTAACAGATGTGATTTCAAAAGTACAGTAACTTCCAAAAAACATACTTAAGTAAAAGTAAAAATAACTTAAAACAAAAATTACTTTAAAAAGTACAAGTACACAAAAAAATCTCCTCAGTTACGGTAACGCCAGTAAATGTAATTCATTCCTAAAAGGAAATCCTCTGTATCTCTGTTCTTGTCACTACTTCACACATTCATACTTCAACTTGGAATTAATAACTGACCGTGAGGAGATATCACAATCCCTTTTGAGAAAATCAGATATGATAATGAGGCGCGGCTTCATGCCTGTCAGCTGGTTGTATTTCCTGCTGTCAGTCGCACAGGAACATCAGACGGGACAGAAGTGCTCGCAGACTGTTGACAGTCACACAGCTCAGGCCTCGTCACTGTCTGCACATACAACACAGCCGCTCTGAACTCTGCTCTCCACTGACAATAGACGCAGGATAATCCACTGAGCTGCACACGCCTGATGCGCCTTTCCTTCAAATTAAACCAGGAGATCCTTTATCCCGACTGTAATACTTCAACATGCAGTGAAAGAGTCATCTGTGTCACTATCTTCCCTCCTTCATAAAGCTTCAATAAATCCACATATTTCCCCTCACAGTTCGTGTGGATCAGCTTACAATGGGAAAGTCTGTCAGTGATGGTACACATTTAAATTCAGAGTGGATATTGCCTGGCTGTCTGTCACTATTATTATTTTTTATTTTTTTAAAAAAACCAAAATACATGGCGCCAACCTTCCCATCAACTTGCCACTGCTTCATCTGTTCATCCTTTCATTCACTCACTGTTGCTCGTTCTGCATCTCCGTCAAAATGTTGCTGGAGGATGAAGTTTCACTGGCACAGGGAGAGAAAAGAAAACATGTTATTAAACATGTCACACAACCAAATGCATTTCATACAACACCAATATATTACGATCATATTTTGACCTACAACAAAGAAACAAATACATTATAATTAATCAATTATTATAAGTTTTTTGCAAAAATACACAGCCTAGAAGTGCATAAGACCAGCGTAATTACTGTGTGGTCCAGCAGTCAAACACATCATAGCCATACTCTAAAATATACATCTGTTTAGCCTCGCTTTCATACGCTGACATTTGATATGTTACAACTATTTGCGTTTAATAGAATAGAGTTAAATAGACTCTAATATAATACCAATATACTGCGATAACAATATTTTTACATTATTATGACTTACAACTAAGACACAATACATTATCCCATTATAATGCACATTTTATTCCCCACTTTTTTGTTGAAATTTCAAACTCAAAAAATCCGGCTTGGGCTCAAAATGACAGGTTTTATATTCGTTTCTGCTCCGTGACTCATTTGAAAAACAAAAACCAAAGAGGTGAGTTTTCATATTTATGCTGTCAGATTCTTGGGTGAATGTGGGTTAAAGAAAGAGACAAAAGAGAGCAGACGAGGAGAGGAGGACAAGCTTCAGAGAGACGGAGAGTGACAGAGGAGGAGAGAGGGAAAGAGGGAGTATGAGAGGAAAATAAAGTGGAGGAGTGTTTACGAAAACTGGGTCATAGAAAGCAGTCTCATAAAGGGAAACCTCAGTAAAAGTACAAAGTATGACGTTGGTAGACATTTTTATAATATTACTAAGTAAAAGTCTTAAAGTATATGACATTTTCTGTACTTAAGTACGAATATGTGTGTGTGAAAAGTACTTTAGCTCATCAAGACTATAAATACAGACCAACTCTTCTTCCTCTTCTGATTTTATTTGGTAGTAACGAGTATCAAAGAGAGTTAGAGGAAATGCAATGGAGTAAAAGCTCAAATATAAATAAGAAAGTAAAGAAGCTGGTAGGAAGTAGGGATTATAATATTTTTTTATAAAAAATATAATAACCACTTAACAAAAAAAAACCCACATTCTAAAATGTATGCCAGCTTTAGTCTATGATATATTAAGCATATGTTTGCTGCTTTATCTCATTGCTTAACAGCCTTTTCTGACCATAAACTGAGAGAAAACCAGCGATTTTAGCTCTGCAGGGACACAGGAGCTGCTGGTCGTCTGCTGCCCCGTGTGGTCACTTTGTGCCACTGAGGTCAGCCAGAAAGAAGGATTTCAAACACGGAAGTCACAAAATATCACATTTGAAGTTACTGAATGAGGCAGCAGTGGAACACAGAACTCTTGTGTGCTGTGATGTAAAATTGCTGATTTTCTCCATGGACTTTGGTTCATTTACAAAGTGACACAAACTTTACTGCTTTCTCTTTCAAGTCCCAGACTCACCAGTGAGAATGTTGCCTCACATCGTTTTCTGTACAAATGTAACGTTTGCTGTGAATAATCATCGACGCGACGCAGGACAGAGACAATGAGACGAGATCACTGTTTGTCGTCACAGAGTCTCGTCGCAATTTGCACAATGGTCATGTCGCAGCCTCGATAATGAAAAATCCATCTGGAACCTGGATTCTCTGCTCCTGCTTAATAAGTGAAATCAGCAGGAGAATTGAGCTGCACTCACCTGTTAAATGTACGTGATAAACGTGTCACTTTAATGCAAATATGTGTAGAGTTTGTGGGGTGTGTGTGTGTCACTGTAACATTGTGTTGTGTGACTGAATGAATGCATTCATTGGAAGTGACGTTTGACATCGCAGGTCTGCTTTCAAAGAGCTGCTCCCTCTTCAGAGGCTCAAACATCAAACATGAAAAACACACAACCATCACTCTGATGTATTTTTATCTTCTGAGCACACACACGCAGACACACACACACACACAGACTCAGACACACAAACACACACACACTCTGACCTCTTCCTTCTTTCTCCCCAGCTGAACTGAAGGATAATTGAGGTTGTGAGAATTAACAGAGGAAGTTGACAGGCTGTACAAGACTGGGGCGTGTGTGTGTTTGTGTGCGCGCACGCGTTTGTGTGTGATGATGTTTTGTGGTGGCGAAAATGAACGCTCCCAAAATAACCCGTGCACCCGTGGCTCCATCGCCCTTCTTTCTCCCGAGGGCCAGGTATCCCAGCTGTGAGACAGGCTGTCAGAGTCACACACACACACACACACACACAAAGAGTAAACAAAACGTCATCCCTTTTCTTATCCATAACCAGTTAAAGACTAACCCTAACCTTAACCTTAACCTTAACCACAATACAAATCTAACCAAGGTCAGTGTTTCGTACGCACACTTACAATTTTGATTTAATGTTAGCATTTTATTATGCTGCTGTCAACATTTTTATTTATTACTTTTATTATCATTCAAATTTGAAAATGTGTTTATTTTTCCTATTTTCTGTCACATTTTTGAATGAGGCAATGGGGAATTTGATGTGTGAATTAAATACAACTAAATAAATAAAGTTTGAGAATAAGATAGAAATAAGAATAAGAAATCGACCTGTTCGTTATCTTATAATAACAAGAATTACTATTGCAACAACACATCATCAGTAGGGTAAAACTAACCTGTCTCACGACGGTCTAAACCCAGCTCACGTTCCCTACACGTTCCCGTACAGTGTTTGAATAAGTCACTATTTCCTGTCAAAATCAACTTCACTTCCGCCTCCGAATCCCCGCCCCTCCACAAGTCACATGCCCCTACTTCGGCCAATAGGATTCTGGCATGTACAAAGGCCGCCGTTCCTAAGTTTGATTCGCTGTCAATCAAAGACGCTGACGTCACAGCTGCGCGAGGCTCCCAACAACTGCAGGTGAGTCGCACACACACGCGCAAAGTTCTTCTTATGAGACAAATGTGAGATGATTTTACTTACTTATTTTTACTTATTTTACTTACAAAAAAAACCCCACAAACGTTAACGTAAAAACTAGCAGAGATCGTCTATTGCGTTTTGTTTTGGTAAGAGGGTTCACTCAAGTGTCGACATGAGGAACCTTTGTTTTCAGTTGTATGTTTCCCTACTGTCCGTTTTGTGGGTGCACAGGTGTATTCATTTGTTATTAATTGACAAAGTGAAACTTCAGTCAGATGGAAAACACGAGTAAATCAAACTTTAAAGAAAATAAAAAGAACTAATATCTTCTAACCTCTTTAGAGGCCAGGCCAGTGTACATGCTGCTGTGAGCTATTAATTATTATTATCACTATTATTATTATTATTGTTATTATAAGATAACGAACAGGTCGATTGATTTTCATTCAAAATAAAATAGAATTTTGAATATAATGTGACATCCTTGTTGTTACCTCATCCCTTTTTCATCCCTTATATTTTGTGCTGTAGCTTCCATCATGTGTTCAGTTTGTTCTTATCATACGTGAACTTGTTATTTATTAATGTGTTAATATGTGTAGAGCAGGGCCTAAATGACTTCTGGACCACTGACCCTCTTTGGTTTTTCGGAAATGTACGTTCCCTTTCTGTCAGAATTGTGGCTTTTGTTCATTTAACTCAAGCTTTGTAAAAGTGTTACAATACAGTATTTGTGATGACAGTTCACAGAATTGCAAAATAATAGAGTTTGTTATTATGATGCAAATTGAATCTATTAATAAAGAACTCATTAAATGTTTATATTTATGCGGGCGGTCACATAAACGCGATTAGAGGGCCGTGGGTTTGAGACCCCTGGTTCAGTGTCCACTTGTCTAATAATGAAACAGAAGGTGCCTCTGAAGGAGTTTGTGGTTCAGCCAAACAATAATATAATAATATAATATGATGATATAACCTGGATAAGGTTTTGCAGATCATTAATCTGCCTGTGCTCTGTAACCTGTTTACACGTAATCCTAATCTGTTATTTAAATGAGGGTCATTAGTGTGCCTTCCTCCGTCTGTGGACGACAAATGACTCGTCTGGACTAAGAACTCTCCTGTGGTTTCCACAGTCGTTTCCTCCACCGGTGTCGTCAGGTGTTTTATTTCACTCAGCAGGGGGAGCCAAACTCTGACCTGTGTGTGTGTGTGTGTGTGTGAGTCACAGGAGAAAAGACCAAGATAAAAGTCATCACTTCATTCTGAGTGTAAACAGAAAACTTTTCCTTTTCATTGTTTCTTTTTCTCAACTTCTCGGTGAATGTTGGAAGTGTAGTCAGTGGTTCTCAAACACGGGGTGGAGACCTGCGGATGGGCCGCCGTGGTGCTGGGCGTTCTGTGAAAAGGTTTCCTCTTCATGTCGTGGTTTACTGACCAGCTTTCAGTCATGGGAGATTTGTTTTTTATTGCTTTTAGTCAAGATTGACGTGTATATGTTTTAAATATCATACTTCAGTGATTCCCAAAGTGTTGGCCCTAGTGGTCGGTGATGGTACTGCATGTGGGCGGTTAAATAAGATGTTTTTAGTTTTTTAGTTTTATTATTATTTTGGGGGTGTCACGATTCTCCGACTCCCCTTGTGTGCGTGGGTTTTCTCCGGGGTTTTCTCCTCCTTCCTCCCACAGTCCAAAAACATGCAATATGTGGGTATTTCACATAAATTGGACGCTCTAAATCGCAGGTGTCAAACTCAAGGCCACCATGCAATTGTATTCGACCCGCGAGATATTATATGTTATCAAGTTATCTTGCCAATATCATAAATAAATAAATTAAATCTGGACTTTGAAAACACAGAGCCGGAGCCAGAGGGGGGTCACAAGGGGGCTCAGCTCAGCCCCTCGTGTGGCTGTCGTGTGTGTGTTGAATAGAACTCCCCTGTGATGAAAGCAGCTGATGATGGATGATGTTCCCTCTCTTTTTTTTTTGCTCTTTGAGCTCATGATTATTAATCATCACGTGGTTAAAGATCAGAGATGAAGAGAGAGGCTGAATGTCAAAGTGTAAACGGGAGCGTGAAATGTTGGATTTCGCTGCCGCTGCCTTTTTATAAATGAAAGGAATGGTCTTTATGGAGCAGAGGAGATAAATGTTGGAAGCAGCAGGTCACACACAGCTCTGCTCTACATCCTCCAACTCCCTCCAGACTCCAACACCAGCCACCTTCACCACACTCCTCCTCCTCCTCCACAAACACAGACGTGTTGCTATGTCGCTTTGGGCAGAAATCAGTCGTCTTCTTCTTCGTCTTCTTTCCTCTCCACAGGTTTTCAGAATAAAACGTGTAGATTTTTAGTACAAGTTCAAGCAGGAAGACGATGATTTAATCATCACTCTGAAGCTTTTATCATTCTTTTATTATCAGGCCACATCACTGGGATTCCATCCACATGCTTTCCAGTCCAGGCCTGCTTTTATTTATACAGCTGTAGTTTTATTTTCTTATAGTTATTTTATTTAACCAGGTCAAAAAAAAACAAGTCTCTTTTTCCAAGTGTGAGAAGTTGAGCTGATGGTAAAACATTAAAAAACACATTTTTTGTTGTGCTATTCACAGGAAATAAAAACCGCTGAAATGATTAAAAAGAAAAGACAAAAATAGAATTTAAAAAACTAAAAAGAAACACTAGACACTGAGCAACGTGGAGCAGAGTCAGTGCGCGTTTCATGTTTGTGGGGCTCACAAATTTGGACTTTGAATGTAAAATGTCCAGCAAAACTAAAAATGACAATAACTAAAAATGGGCGAGTAAATTTTATCATGTGAAGGGAAATCGAAACAGAGGAGGAAAAATTGGGGAAAGCAATTTGTGAATGTGAAGCACCTCGAGATTTATTCTTCTTTTGTCTTCCTCCTTTAGATTTCACCCCCAAACTGAACCTTGTCTCCACTTTTATCCAGATATAAAACATTATATATATATATATATATATATATATGTGTGTGTTTGTTCGTGTCAGTTATGTTGGGGGAAGAAATCCATTATCCATATCTATGCCTGTCACTTCAGCCGAGGAGTCGTGACAGAAGCTCCAGAGTGCAGTTTGTGAGCGGCTGCAGAGTCGGATAGATTTCTAAATAATGGATGCAGCGTCATCAGCGCTGTGTCGCGTGGCCGAGGCAGACACTGTGTCCTGTCCCCCCGCTGGAGCTCGTGACGGTCGGCAAAGCAAAATTAGGAGCAGCTTAAATTTATATTTCCCGCACTCTTTGTTAGAATATTAAAATAAAGATGTCTTATTGTCTAAGATAAAAAAAACAACAAAACTTTAACATGTTGCAAGTCTGAAAAAAGTGAAGTGTTGGTGTTTTTATTATTCAAACTTTCACTTTTACTGCAAATGAATATCGGCTCCAGATATCCATATTGGTCTTGCTCTAATTTTAATTTACATTTGTACTTTAATGGAGTATCATTATTTGGTGAGACTCCACTACGTTTGGAGGTGAAACACGATGGAATTAGATTTCCCCAAAATTCCTTATGGCTGTGTCACAAGCAATTTGGAAATTCTTTAAAATACATTTTAAAGATATTATTTTATAGTTAAGTTTGCTTGTTAACTCATCGGTATCTGAATATTTAATACTTGATTTCATTATTTGGCGTTTTTCCACCGGACATTTTGGTCACGTGAATTGACGGCAGGAAGAAGAAATTAAAGTGAGAGCTGGAAACACTCGTCGCGAGCTGAATGACGAGGACTCACCCGGAGCGTCACATGATAACATCCGCCACGGTGCCAAACGGGACGGATTTTATTTCTGATGAGATTATGCACAGATACAATGAAAAAGTAGAAACCACAGAGCCATTTTAATTCTGCTCCTCTCCATCACTTCAGACTTGAGCGTGTGGAC
This sequence comes from Solea senegalensis, assembly GCF_019176455.1. Classification (NCBI taxonomy): domain Eukaryota; kingdom Metazoa; phylum Chordata; class Actinopteri; order Pleuronectiformes; family Soleidae; genus Solea; species Solea senegalensis. The sequence continues at coordinate 1,711,402 of NC_058036.1, forward strand.
ATGTTGTCTCGCCGCTGCCACTGTTACATCCCACCATTGGTGCATGTGTGAATGGGTGAAATGTGCTAATGTGTTGCTGCTCCCGCGGCTCAGTGGGCCTCAGCGTCAGGTCATCCCCTCCGCGCGCTGTTGGCGGATGAACGTGCAGCCAATCACAGACCATCTGTGGAAACTGTGCACTCCCACAGCCGCTCCACTCTGAGCTGTGAGAAGAGCTGAGAAGATCTGCTCCATGGACATGTTACGTGTTTTTACTCGGCTCTATGCGACACGACCGGGTTTGCCGGGTGTTCTTTTTAGTACCTGCGATTCAGAGCTCTAGTCCTCTGCTGTCCGGTATCCATCCATCCATCTTCTACCACTTCATCCTCCACACGAGGGTCGCCGGTCCACAGTTTTTGAGTTTTCGAGATATCACAAACGGTTCTAGGAGTTACGGAAATGCGAAAGTACACGTGTCAAATCCTGTCGGCGATGACGGGATGGTCAACGACGGGTTAGAAAGACTTAAAAAACCCTGAAAACAAAAACATTTAGCAAAGGAAACTTTCTGTGTCGCTGTGAGCTAAAATCACTGATTTTCTGTGTGAGTGGTTTAAAAAAGTCAGTTTCCTGTTGGAAAAGTCCGTCTAACAGTGACATAAAACAAAGATTATTCAGCGAGTCTTTTGTTAAGTTGCTAAAATAGTGTTAATAAGATTTAAATTTGGGGGTTTTGTTGGGTTATTGGAAGAATAGCAACACTGATTTCAATGTTTAAACTGGAGTAACTGAAGGAAATGATGCTAAATTTGCGTTGCCTGGCCTCACTGAAGAAAACTAGTGTTTACGTTCGGTGTTAACAAACCATTACACCCCTAATTATTATACAAAGACATTTCATCATGATGCCTAATCTGATATTCTAACGCAGATATTTAGACTGTAATGTGATAAAAGCGTGTAGAGCAGGTGGACGTACACTGGTTTCCCTCCTCCCTCCTTCACCACAGGCTCCACCTGCAGAGCCGCACCATCTAAAATTGATTACTGTGACATTTACTATTCATAGAAAAGGTTACTAGAGTAACCCTGCGCCGTGACGCATATTTGAGTGGAACATTATTCTGCAACAAATGAAGAGGCGCTCTTCGCTGGACCACTGCATATCGGAGCTGAATGACAAACTGGTTGTGTAATTATGAATAATGTGAGACGGAGATTTGGTTTTCATCCCCTCCTCGCTGTTTTTTTTTTTTTGAAACAAACAGACAGAGGACAAGGAGACACAGGTAAAAACAGGTATATTCTTTAAAGAAGTGCCTTAGATTTGAATAAAAAAATACAGAATAGATTTGACACTTTATCGCACTGTAAGGCTGCCTTTTTCCTGACTCACTCTCCCACACCAAAGTCCAGCAGTGGACCAGCAGCTCCTGTGTCACCATGAGCTAAAAACGCTCATTTTCTCAATGGACTTTGGTGTGAGAGAGTGCGTGGTTTACAAACTTCAGTTTCCAAAGGGTTCTACACAGTTCTAAGTGTGAGATAACGTGGCCGACCTGTTCTTTAGATATTGAGGCGAGTGGCTGTGTGAGATGTACACACATAGTGTATATTGTGTTGTGTCTAATGTAATACATGACACTGCAGTTGTTTTTTGCGAGCTGAGTGATGGAAAGCGTTGGTCTGCAGGTGGAGGGCAGCGGTGTGTGTGTGTGTGTGTGTGTGTGTTTACCTCGGCCTATCACGGCCACATTTGAAAGAGCTGTTTGAAGCCAGCAGGAGTGGGAGATGAAAGTCCTGGCACAGCACACTTCCACATCATCAAAACACAACTCCCGCACAACACTCAGCTCTAATGGCTGTGCTAAAATGGTACTTTTAAATACAACGCATTTACAAGTGGCCGCTGGCAGCGTCTGCGTGGTCTTTGTTGCACAATGAACATGAATGAATTCTACATAATGAAGCAGGGGAAAAGAAGCAGCCGCAGAACAGAAATACAGTGAACATCCAGGCAACAAGATACATCTGCTTTAGAGTGTAAAATAACAAAACACTCGTTAACGTTTAAAGTTGTATTTGTACAATCAAAAAGCATAAATAAATGCAAAAGAAAACGCGAGGGACAAGAGAAAAGAGGAAGATCGTGCAGGAAACTGAGGGGAGGGACAGAGTATGAGTGTGGGAAAAGAAAGTTCTAAGTAAACAAAGATGGAAAATAAAGGGATCATAGGGAGGAGAAGGGAAAAACAGAAGAGAGGAGCAGAAAACATTTGTGATGGAAAATATAAGAGGATGAAAGAAGAGTGGGTCAGTAACTGCAAATACAGATTTCTACAGGAAAAAAACAAATTATATATTATTCCTTTGTAGCTGTTCTTCAATTTACATGTGTATAGTAGGTGTCTGGCTTGCTAGCTTTATGTTGCTACAGCTGGCTAGTTAGTTTCTTCTTGCGAGCTATCTAATTGTCATCTCTGGCTATCTCTAGCTAACTATTTAGCTACTTTATCTCTAGCTACATCATCTCTGGCTATCTCTAGCTAACTATCTAGCTATGGCATATCTAGCTACATCATCTCTGGCTATCTCTAGCTAACTATTTAGCTACTTTATCTCTAGCTACATCATCTCTGGCTATCTCTAGCTAACTATTTAGCTACTTTATCTCTAGCTACATCATCTCTTGCTATCTCTAGCTAACTGTATCTAGCTAGGTCATCTCCAGCTAACTATCTAGCTATGTCACCTCTGGCTATCCCTAGGTAACTAATTATCTATGCCCTCTCTGGCTAACTATTTAGCTATGGCTCTCTAGCTATCACTAGCTAACTATTTAGCTATGTAAACTCTAGCTAACTGTGTAGCCCTGTCATCTCTGGCTATCTCTTGCTAAATATCTAAACATCCATAATCAAAGTGAATCAAAGTTGATCAAAATGATCTTTATCTATCTAGCTACTGTGTTTAAACATCCATTTTCAAAGTTTATACAAAATTGCACGGGCTGCATCAGTGAATCTTAGTACAAATCCTCCAGAATGTTTTTATTTCTGAACGCAGCAAATGTAAAAGCTTCCACCTTTGAGCGAGACACAGAGTGTTTGTGTAAGAGGAGAGATTTTTCTGGAAAAACAGCTGGTGACATTTGAGAGATAATTGACACTGTATTCCCTCTCACCCCCTTCTCCTCCTCCTCACCCCTCCTCACCCAGCTCACAGCCTGGCTCCCAGCAGCCCCTTCATTTTCCCAGGAGTGACCCCACTTGCTCGGATGAAGTGCTCTTCACAAGGCTGTCATCTGTCTTTTGAAAGGTCAGAGCCAGAAAACGAAGAAAGCACACACACAAAAAAAAATAAAAAGACATAAGACGGAGATGCTGCCATCCATCTGGCCGTCTGCATTAAGACACCAGGCCGACCTTTAACAGTGGATCAGCATCAACAAACAATCGCAGTGTACGCGGGGGCGCCTGCCGTTGTCGCCTTTTCGTCCGCGTGTGTTGATACGCGGCGTTAAAGCAAGACACCGAGAAACACAAGTGTTTGAATTACAAATATGTAATATGGTATCGTAAAAACAGAGGCGCGTCACAGATCATGTGATATTTTATACTATAGAACAACAAATGTGTGTCGTAAGAACGATATACGTGTATCGCTGTAACGATAACTTGTATGTAAGAACTATGTACGTAAGAATATACAAATATTATCAGAATGATATACCTATAATACGTAACGTAAGAACGACATGCGTATAGCATGTATTTTGTATTTACAATACAGATATAGTATATACTGTATGTACGTACGCGCGGTATTCAGATATTACCGGAATGATATACCTATAATATACGAACGATATTGTGAAAACAATAAAATGATACTGATCTGTTTTTTATTTTACCAACCATATTTTCCTCATAGCTGCAGGACGAGAGCAGAGTAAACTGTCCATATACATAATAATACTATAATACTATACGTGTACTTTATATACTGTATATATTGTTTACCTGGTTCCATCTTGGTAAATTTAGATTTTTGCCTCCAGGTGAGGATGAAGATTTAAATCCCTCACCTCACGTAGAAACAGCCGCTCGAATGTGACCTGCTTCACATCGCGCCGTGTTTCTGTGGACACGTCTGTTGCCATTTGTGTCAGGAATACACTAATACGCTGTATGAAAAGGCTTTCAGACTGAAGCGCTGAGATGTTTTTATTATTGTTATTATTACTCTCTGGACGTGATGTGAAACGCAGCAGTGGGTTCAGCAGATGTTGCCTTCACTTTCCCTGAATAACTCTGATTTATGAAAAGGGAAAAAAAAAAAACCGGAGACTAAAATAAGAACAGGCCTGGGGCTCAGGAGAAGAAACACACCTGAGCTGCTCAGTGCTGCAGGGTTTCACCTCAGCACAGCATTTTTGCTCTATTAGGAAAATGGTTTTCCACTCGAAATGTGCTTATTTACGTCAGTGTGTGCAGCTACTGCAGCTTTTTAAAAGCAGGTCCCCATTTATTTTTCACGTGAGACTCTCAAATGTCCATTCTATCCATTCAAAACCTGAAGATATTTCATGTAATATTTCTATTTCTGGCTCTGACATTTGATTTACTGATTAGTCAATGAACTGGAAAAATTCTCTGCACTTTGTGCAATAAAATAGTTAGTGTGTTCAGATACATATGGTGTTTTTAAATGTTCAATACCTAAAGGGTATTTATTTCACTAATATAAAATGAACATATTTGTCATTTAGAGTATAATTCAGTTTTAGCATTTTTGGGGGGTTCGGGTTAACCCTATTCTCTGTAAATACTTCAGATATTTAACTGTAGTGTAAAGCAGCTTTGATTGTATATGTTATATATAAATACAAATCATTTACCAATATAAAGTTTCTCACATTTTTCTGGAAATGTGGTGGTAATTGTCCATTTTTAGATTTGCACATGAGTTGCACTGTATTTGCTATCTATTTCAATATGTTAAGTTGGATAGAAAGTGATTTTTTTACTGCATATAATTCATATTGCTTCTCTTTGTAGTCAGAAAAATATGTTAAAGGGTTTTTATCTAAAATCGCAGGCTCGTCTTTTCTGATGAACAGCGAAGTACGACTGAAGTCGGCATTTGAGTGTTTGGGAAATGACCTGATAAAGTCGTAGATGAGAAAACAGCAAATGACAGAAGTGATTAAAATAATCACAAGTCAAATTTTATGTCCTTTGTGAGTCAAAACAGGACACGAGCATGGTGAATATTGGAGCGATGCTGCGTTCACTTCACGTGGGAGTTTCCATAATTACTGTAACATTTCCAGCCATGTAAACACAGTTCACATCAAAATCAAAAGTTGTAATTAAAAGCAGGAGACTGATGTTTCCCATGGTGCTCTGCTGTCGCGCTGTCAAGCCTACGAACTTTCATACGACGCGAGGTAACAAACATGCCGAGTCACGTAGGCTGGTTTTCTGATGGACTGATGTCCACTGAGGAGACAAAGTACTTCTATTTCTGTCCCACGCAGCAGTAAAATAAACAACTCATGTCAAATAGTATCGATACATTTGCTACTTTGTGACTCAGTGTGGTGATTTTTTCCCCCCGTCTCCTTTGACATTGTGCATCTTTTTGTGGACATTTGTGTCTCTTACAGTCAGCAATGAACAGTCATTGAACACCACAGAACAAACAAGGGTCACTTTTCCTCCGACATTTTCCAAATCACAGGGACGATAAATAAAAAAAGAACTGATGAAGAATTTTGAAAATGTTTAATATTAGTTGTGCAATAATTTAGACGCACAGTATTGTTTTTTTAAAATAAAATATCATGTCTGTAACAAGCAGCTTACATTCAAAATATACTGGTTCTTTTTTCTTTACGTCTGTGGTCTGTAAGAAAATGGACGTCCTCTGAATGTATTGCTCTAATATATGAAAGAAAACAACACGGTTACATTCCCTTTAATACCTACTGCATGAAGACATAGCTTAAATATTATATTAAAGAGACAGGTCAAGGTTTTTTTTGAGGTGTGGTTGATAAAATCTATATTTTATCTCGCTGTTTGGAAGAGTTCTGAGAACTGAAAATCAGCAATTTTAGCTTGCAGGAACACTAGAGCTGCTGGTCTACTGCTGCTGTTTGTTCAGATTTACCACAGTGACACAAACTTTCAAAAAGGATTTTGAACACTGACGGCGGCAGCGAGTGGATCAACATCTCCCGCGTGCTGTGACCGATAATTGCTGATTTTCTCTATGGAATTTGGTGTGGGAGAGTCAAAAGTGTAAAAAAGTGACCGAATCTTCACTTTCCAGTTGTCCACACCTTATGCAACCACACCTCAACAATTGTACCATCCCTTTAAAGAACGTTACACCATTAAATTAAGTGACAAATCAGTTCATTAATCAAGCAAACGCTCTTCAAAACATTGCGTCACTACTATTACAGAGTGAAAAGTGAGACCAGGTCACCAAACTACAGCAGTGAGCACTTAATAAACAGTCAAATCTAAAAACTTGTGCACAAAATACAGTCGCTACCATCAGTAGAAGTAGTAGTATGGCACACATGAGCTAAATACTTAAGACAGCATTTAGAGACGTCTGTCCAGATCCTCAGTGGAACGACAAGGGCTCGGAGCCAGAGAGACCGTTTTTGACCCATCAAATTAAAAATGTATGTTTGGTTAAGAAACACGGACGTGAAACCACGTCTGCTCACATCAATTATTGTATTTGTGGATTTAACCTCTTGTGCAACGGATGTTTAGTGAATTGACACTAAAGGTGTCTTCAGTGCTTGACTCTGGCTCCAAGCCCCAGAGCTGAGGATGGGGAATCTGTTTTTCTACGCCATCACGGTCTTTCAATACACTCAAAGTGAACACGTCTTTTTCTTTTTTTTTTATTGAACTCATCCAAGTCTGGACACACTCACAGTAAAGGTGGATTTCACAGGAGGAGGAGGAGGAGGTTCTCAGTCTTGCATCTCCGCTCCTGAAGCCTCCTCGTGCTCACCGACACTTGGCTGTTCCTCATCTGGAAGAACGTACAGAGACTGTGTCAATCACCAGGCCTTTTGCAACACTTTCCAATCCAGTCGACAGTGAAGGAGATCTTAAACATAGAAACCTGCTTATATGAGGAAGTTCAGTGATACCCACACATGGACAAGTCTGCGCTCAAAGAATACAAGGACATACAGAAGTTCTGTATGACTTGCATCTGTGAGTCTGAATCTAAGTTGACCAAGTGCCTTTGTCCAGAGAAAACATCGCACTTGTCCTCACCTGCAGTTTGTTCCTCTGGACTCTGTCGCGCAGTGTGAGCGTCCGGAGAGCTCGGCTCATCAGGCGGCCAGCGGAGCTCGCCACTTTCCACCTCGGCTCCGTCCGTCGGCTCCACCACAATGGACGGAAGCCTCTTGGACAACTTTGGATACCTCTCGTGAGCGTCTGAGAAGAGCTGGTGGAAGCTTATGTAAGGGTTCAAAGACCATCACACCACGTAGGAACAAAAACAAAGGGGTGAAAAAGAGATTGGGATTCTCCAATTTAGGATTTCGGTTTAAATTATACCTAAAAGCATACTCTCTCTGTTGTGGAAACCACTTAGCTTTGATTATAGTAGCCTTCACATACCAGAGAGGATGTTATTCTTCATTTGAGTCATAAGGTTTTGCCTCAAAATGCCCAAATCCGGCTAGTTTGTCCGTACTGGGCTATCCTCTGTAGGGAAATTCCTACTCTGCATTTCCCTCTACGAGAAACCTTCCAAGAAGGTGGGGGTGCTCAGTGGTACCCCAGCGCTTTGACCTGGTGGGGACTCGAACCGGCAGCTAATGACCTTGTTTGTGTCAATCCACATTCATCACTAACCACGAGGGGTTCAACAAAATACCCTCATTCATTCATCTTCTGCTGCTTTATCCTCCTGAGGTTCCATGGGGTGACCCTCGGGAGGGTTGGACGGAACGGCCAGATTCCAACGCTTCACAGACACACACACACACGTGTGTACATGTACATGTACATGTGTGTATTCACGCACACCTGGAAGGATACTGCGCCCTCGTCCCCCGCTGCTCCTCCCCCGCTGAAGTCCTCCGCCCCGGGCTCCAGAGAGTTCATCACCTCAGTCATCCTGAATGAAGAATACATGCTGATTGCCACCGATCGACGAAGTGTCAACACTTTCATTGGCTTTTAAGATGCTGTTTTGTGTACTTGCCAGAACACACATGCCCGCACACGCCTTTACGGTGGCCATACATCCAGATTGAGGCCGGACCGTTTGGATTTAAAATACCCTGTGCCTGATAGGCCTTTGAATGCCCCAAGACCTATGGTTGGCTGAAAGTGGTGTCGATCAAATATGTCTGATATATCATTGGTTTAAAATGTAAACAAGGCTTCCATGTGCTGGCTACCCATGGAAGAAGCCCTGCTGCTGCTGCTGCTGCTGCTGACTTTTCATTGTGTACCCCGCCTATCGTCCCATGTCAGCTGAGATTGACACCGCGCGACCCTCCTGTGGAGGATAAAGCGGTAGCAAATGGATGGAGGGAATAAGTTAAGACTGTGGTTTAAGCTTTGTTGCATCTCCCACTTGACTTTTATTTTGAAACACCAGGTTGTGAATTATCCCTGAATGCACTGATGATTCAAACCCGTCTGCACTGATTGAAGAAAGTAAACTTCCCTCATCTAAGGCTCAGTCCTCAGCCAGTATAGTGTCACTCCTCCGCTCTGAAGTGAAAAGCAGACTTTGCATGTGACAAGTTATCCGAAACGCCACTTTCCATACAATCAGACTGGCAGTTGCTGTTGCCATGGGGATGAGCAAATTGAGATTTTACACCTCTGATTGTCGGAATAGTGCACTTTGCCTGAGCGCACGGCGCCGAGAGCTGATTTGGGGGGGGGCATTCATGTGTGCATGCTGTCATGCAGCAATTACCGCCATCAGGACGGGGCCACGCTGCTGTTGTGAGACGTCTCTGTGAAACCTGGAATTGCTTCTGCCCTTCATCACCGAGACAGACAATAGGAGCCTTTATTCCTCATCAGAGGCTGCTATTGTTCGTGTGGAGGGAATCTATGCGGTCGCTCCAGTCAGTCTTACATCAGTGAAGGTGAAGGAGAGTAGAAGAAGAAGAAGCCGACCCTGAAGCTAAATCGGATGAATTATAAAGTCTAAATGAGGTTACTCATGTGTTCATTTGACGCTTTACCATTATACATTGCTCATCACCTCTGGCATCCTGAAGAAGAATAACATGCTGATTGCCACTGATCAATAAAGTGTCAGCATTATCACTGGCTTTTAAGATGTTGTACGGTGGCCATACACCCACATTTAGGCCTGACTGTCGGGATTATAAATACTCCACCTGTCTCACATATAGAAGAAGCACGGGAATTACATAAAATAATTTTACAAAAACATGAAAGACCGTTAGTACCGTGTATCATCTGCGTTCACATGAAGTTTAAAAAACTTTACACTGAGTAACAGTCACTCACCCAACTCACTCATCCACTGACTCACTTATTCACTCACTCACTCACACGTAGACATTTGCTTTGCTAAATGTTGCAGATTAACACTCATGTTTCAGGGATTTTTAAGTATTTTTAACGTTAATCTACAGTTGTTATCATTGTTGCTTTGATTCTTTTGTCGGACGTCGCGCTCGTGACTCTTCAGTGATGACACTCTCTGACCAGTCAGCGTCCGTCAAGTCTGACGACGTCACATTTTAGTGTTGGAACGTCATCGCCAGGAACTCGCACTGACGGAAAAGCAACAACAAACGAGTCGAGCTGAGCCGAGTCGTGCTATAACTGTGTCATGGAAGCAGCATAATGTACTTCTGTTGTTGTTCAACATAATCCTCAAACATTGAAAGAAAATAATCCAGTTATGCTCATCTAATCCCAGGGTCTTATTTTACATTTTATCCATATAGTACAGTTCAGTCCTGTCTGTGAGTTATTTGTGTGATATCTACTGTTTATGGTCTTAAAATACACTTATTACCTTTCATTTTGAGATAATACTTGCTTTATTTCTTTGGCTTTTTAATGTTAAATGAAAGATATTTACATATAAACTGACTAGAAATACGGTCCAATTTTGCTATAGTGCACATAATTAGGCTCAAAATTAAAAGAAAGTGTTATTGAGTGACTTTTTTTGTTGAATACATGTATTTTTTTTTTTTAAATCAAGTGTATTATAACGATAGTCAATGCAACGGCCTTTAAAACCAGGAAAATATCTCAATATAATAACATATCGATCTGTCCTATCTGTAAGAATTCGCCCTTGTTCCCGTTCCTCACAGATTATAATTCCTCTCTCTTTCTCGTCCAGTTGGTCCAGTTAAAGCGATGAAAATCACCTCTGTTACAAATGGAACAGTGAGCTGTAGGAACCTCTTTCCACTTCAGATACTTTTTTTTTCCATTTCTGAAATCATCAGTAGCAGCAGTAGTAACATTTTATTGCCCAAAGACGTGGAACCTTATAAAAGTGTCCCACTGCTCTGCTTGTGCTTACATTTCACTGTCGTTTTCTCTATTTTTGTTTGCCCCAATTCACATTTCCTGTTCTATTTAAAAAAATGCACTTTTATTAATGATCAAACAGAAAGCACAGACACTTATTGACCCATATATGCATCTTAATGCATTTTTGTAAATAAATATAACAAATAAATAAATGGTGTAAACAACGTGCAGGTGTAAAGTGGAGGTTGTTTTTTGTTTTTTTTTCTTTACCCGGGCTACACCACCACAGATTTACCACTTGATTGCAGGTATATAACACATACTATAAATAGATTTAAATACTGGCATGTGAAAGCTGATTACACACACACACACACACACACAAGGTTAAACAGATGTTTTTTCTTAAACCTCTGAGGTGCACTTTGAAATGTAAGTAAAGTCATTCACTTCAGCTACTTTTGTATTAAAATGTTATCTACTACTCCTACTCAATAATAATGATAATAATAATAATATTAATAATACTACTAATAAGAGGAATGATAACAACAATGATAAATCCGCGTGTATAAATAAAGGTTGAGTGTTTAAAAAGCTCCGTACCTGTGTGCGGGCTGGTCCAGTGTCTCAGAGCAGGAGGGTCTCAGTCCTCCGCTGCTTCATCACACTCTTACTGTTACACTGTTACTGCTGCTGTTACTGTTACCGCTGCCGCCGCTGCTGCTTCTGATGATGATGATGCGGGGCGCGCGCTGGGCTCCGCGTGAATTTGCCGCTCACAGTAAAGAACTCCGATTCTGCGCAGATGCGCCGGACTGGTGCTGCCTTCACTGACTGTCGGGAAATGATCGGATCACAAGAAGCCTATAAGTTTATATGGGAAGTCACTTTGCTCGGGGTGGTTTGTGTGATGTTTTTTTACATTTAAATCAAACCTTTAACCCTTCTGCCTGCATATCCAAGTCATAATTATGAGATGCTAAGTCATTATTATGATATTTTAAATCATTATTAGGAGATACTAAGTCATAATTATGAGATGCTAAGTCATTATTATGATATACTAAGTCATTATTAGGAGATGCTATGGCATAATAATAATAATAATAAAAATTGCGATACTATTTCAGAATTATGACTTAGTATCTAATAATTAAGATTTACTTATAAATATTTTTATTTTTGGAGTGGCGGAAACAGGCGTAAATAAAACAACATCTTAGCAGGAAAAGCACATGTTTTACTGATTTAAAATGAAGGAATTGTGTGCTCCGTTCGTGATGGTCAAGAAACCATATGTAAGCTGAAGTGAGCGAGCAAAAAATTCAAATTATTGATAATTTAGGCCTGTGATTTTCCTGCTGGGACCTGTTATGCTAAGGGTCAATGTGACAACTTAAAAGTATTAAAGGTAAATAATGAAGTGGGTCACCATTTAAAGCCTCTACCATGACTTTAAATGGTGCATGAATAATCTTTAATAGTTGTTTTAACCGTGTAATGTCCTATTTAGACAAAGCCTTAATGGAGAGGGCTACTAGCCGAGTCACAAAAAAAAAACTGCAATTGGAATGAATTCCGTACCATCATCTAGTTGTTGTAAAAATTCTGGTTTTGTAGTTGAATGTATGACATCATACTTAGAAAAATCACATGTTGTAACCGCATTAATGTACCGCATATTATAAAATAGAAATACCAAAAAATACAATTAAAAGAAACAATAGTTAAGATTGTCCTTAACCCGATTCCTAAATCTTTATTTTGAGAACATACGGCCATGGCGACACACAATCTTTGAATTATGGCTCCCTCTAGTGTGCAATTACATGCATGCATCCTATGCCAGTGTTGTGTACTGTAGACACTGGATAACCAGTGTTGACAATAACACATAATATTCTACTTTTTCTAATCTAGTAAGAAACCACAATTGATTCCTCTCGTTAAAATATGTCCACAATCCAAAAACCTTTTAAGTTAAAGCGCTGACCCGACCTGTCATCACGAGGTCCAGACGTATTCTTGGGGTGTTATAATATTTATTTATTGTTTATAACTCTGCAAACACTTTCGTAGTTAAAGCCTTTTAGAATACAAACAGGAGCAGTAATCGAATAAAACTCCGGAGGTCATTTAAAAGCTATATATATATACATTGCCACTTCAGTATTCCCACTTTATACAGCGATAATATAATGTAAACATAATAAAATGATAATACATTTTTTTTTAGCAAATTAGGTTCTACGTAGCAAAGTATTAGTAAAAAATATATTTGCAGCAGCACATTTTCTGTGATTGATTGTAAGCATTTCAGCTTTGCATTGCTATGTTTTTTTTTTCCTTTTTACATTTCAGCTATTGCAACAAGAGTATCGTGATAATACATATACATATTCCTTTTTTTTTGACATATACTGCAGTTGTGTATTGAAGGTGTTTTTACGGTAAAATTATTGTAAAAAATATTGATTTGTTTTGCATCGACCACTTCAAATGCACATTTAAAAACTATGACATGACAAACAGACATTGCTTAGTTTAGTTTTATACCATTAGCAAAGATATTTGCTGAAGCCCTGTCATAATTTACACTCTTTAAAGCTCAAAATCATGCAACTTGAGATCAAAGTTAAGTTGTACAGTTGTAAAGTTCTCTCTCTCTCCTTCCTCTTACATGACAATCAGCAAATTAAACAACCCGACGGTGAGAGACTGTACTGCATCTAAAAACGTAATTTACATCAAATTATTTCACTTTTCAGCTCCATCAAAGAACCTCATTTTCTCAGAGTGCACAGTGTCTCTCAGTCGCTGTATGGACGAAGCCGTCTCGCCTGAGATGGGTTCGGAGGAGTCAAATATATGCGTGACTTGTTTTGTGATCACAATTGTTTCTTTGCTCTCACTTCTTTCACTCGACGTTTCCCTGACGACGTGCCTCTCAAAGACTGTTCTCCTGCCACTTTGGGAATCCTCAACAGTCCACGATGCAGCTTCGCCAGCCTCCGGTTCCAGGGCGAGGCCTCCGGCCGACTGAACCTGGACAGCACTGAACAGTTTGGCATGCTGTGCCTCTGGTGTTGCTTGTATATTTGATGAAATGATGTGTATTATTCCAGATTCCAGTTTGACGGTGTCCTCTGATGAAGATGAGACCCCGGATGACAAAATTGTGATTTTCTCAGGTAAGTCGGGCTCAACTGAGATCATTTCAGTCTTTGTGGTGGAAGTAATGACTTTGCTATGGATCTCTTCTAACTCCGTAGCACCGTTGGGATCAGAGTATTTGACGGTAACCTTGGTGGGAGAGGATATGGATACGCCAACGTGCTCACTCGTCACTGTGGAGCTAATATCAGCAAAGGCATCGGATGATTGGACGGAGCAGGTAGGACTTGTTTCCTCAGCCCCTGTTTCGCCCACTGGGCTCTTTTCATCCCGTTGCTCGTCTTTCTCAAAAGTCTTGACAGGTTCTGATGGAGAGGAAAGCCCAAACCTGGGGAATTTAAACCAACTTGTCTTCTCAGGAGTTTTGGCTGCACCTTGCTTGGTATCTGTGTCCTTTTCGTCTAACTGATCTCCACTGGGGTCTCTTGTTCCGAGGTTTTCTCCTTCCTCTTTGTCTGGTTGTGAAACATCAAATTCAACATCAAAATTCTTGAGCATCTCACCAAACGATGTCAAAGTCATCTTTGGCGACTTAGTCTCTCGTGCTGTCTCCAGTTGATCTTCTTTAACTTCAGTGGGCACATTTTCCTCCTCAGGTTTGGGTCTTGAAAAACTCAGCCTCGGCATTTTAAATGATGGCAGTTTAAATCTACTTGGAGAGCCGTGATCAATGTCGTCAGTGTCAGTCTTTGGTGTTTCAGAATCCACAGCGGTAACATCAACACTAGGGCCACTGATTTTGACAGCGATATCCTCCTCGAGTTTAGCACTGCTGATTTCAGCTTTGTCTGCATCTGGTGCTTCTACAGTGACATCATGGGTGGCACTTCCAAATTTAGGCATCTTCAGTGTTGGCATTTTAAATTTTAATGGCGATCCTCCAACGTCTTTCGACTTTGCCTCAGTCTCCACACTAGTTGAAGATTCTTTGACGTCAACTTCAGGCAGCTTGACCTCGGCTTTTACGTCTGGCAGTGTGATGTCTGCATCTTTCTGTGATGTAGTTAAATCAACTTCTGGTCCTTTTGCTTTTGGCAGCGCAATTCCAAACTTTGGTATTTTGAATTTGCTACCTTGTTGACTTTCAAGCTCAGGAGATTTTATTTCCATCTCAGGTTGTTTGACTATTACTTCTCCTTCTTTAAGAGACACATCAACCTGTGGAAGCGCCGCACTGACTTTGGCTGTTGCAACATTTGACTTTGAAAAAGAGATTTTCGGTAATGAAAATTTAGATTTTTTCAAATTTGTGTCAAATTCTGCGTTGGGTGACTCTTCCATTAAAGTAATTACTGAAGATCCTTTGACTTCAACTTCTGGCAGATAGATTTCTTCTTTGACCTCTGGTGATGTAACATCAGCGTCAAGTGTTTCAACATTTACGTCAACATCCGGGGCTTTACCACTAGTTTTTGAAAATGAAAACTTTGGAAATGTCCAGTTTGGTCGTTTCATCTTAGCTTCAGTGTCAACTGTAGGTGCATCCAGTACTAAAGTGGAAGATTCCAGTTCTTCAACACCAGGCAATGTGACCTCAGTTTTAACCTCTGGTAATTTGATATCTACACCCTTTATTGACAAGCTCATATCAGCTTCAGGACCTTCTGGAATTTCAGCCTTACCTTCAGCCTTGGGTAATGTAACATCTATATCTTTAGTTGAGAGGCTTAAATCAATATCAGGCCCTTTCAGTTTTGGTACTGAGATGCCAGATTTTGGTATTTTGAACTTGCTTTCCTGTCCTTCTAGTTCTCCATCAGCTCCTGTTGGTTTAAGCTCTATTTCAGGTGGTACAATCTCCATGTTTCCTTCTGGAAGAGGAACATCAAAATCTGGACTGACAACTTCTGTGGCCTTAACACTAGTTTTTGAAAAGGAAAACTTGGGCAGTGAAAATCTTGGCTTTTTCACTTTTGCATCTACCTCAATGCCTGGCTGTTGCACTATTACAATGTCTGCGGATGGTTCCTTGACTTCAATATCTGGCAATGTCACTGATGCTTTAACTTCTGGAACATCCACAGTGGTGTGTGGTGCAGATATGTGCATGCGTGCGCCATCAATTTTGATTTCTTCATCTGTGTCAGGCACTTCAGCACTGACATTGGGAGAAGCAGTTCCAAATTTGGGGAATTTGAATGTTGGCAGTTTAAATTTTGACGGTGATTCTTTCACACTGCCCAACTGAGGTTCAATCTCAGGAGCTGTGACCTCGATTTTAGCAGAAGGTTCTCTCAGGTCAACATCTGTAACGACACTAACTTCTGCTTTTCCTTCTGGTAATTTGATGTCCGCATCTTGCTTTGATATGCTGATGTCGATTTCAGGTCCTTTTACTTTTGGCATTGACATCCCAAGCTTTGGCATCTTGAATTTTCTTCCTTGTCCATCAAGTTCAATCTCAGACTGTCGAGGTTTGATTTCCAAATCAGGTTTTTCAAATTCCAACTTTTGTTGTGGAATTTGAATATCTATGCCTCCAAGTGTAACATCAACCTCAGGGGCATCTGGAAGACTGACTTCAGCTTTAGCCTCTTGAAGTGTGACATCTATGTCTTTCTTTGGCAAGCTTACATCCAATTCAGGCCCTTTTAGTTTTGGCTTTTTAATTCCAAACTTTGGCATTTTGAACTTGCTTCCTTGTCCATCATGTTCCCCTTCAGTCTGTAAGGGCTTCATTACCATTTCAGGTATTTGAACTTCCATATTTGCTTCTGGGATTAAGACTTCAGCTTTTCCAAGTTTAACATCAATTTCGGGTACTTCTGGTATTTTAACGTCAACTTTAATGTCTTTGTCTGTGTCAGGTACTTCACCGCTTACATCTGAAGTAGCATGTCCAAATTTGGGGAATTTGAATGTTGGTAATTTAAATTTTGATGGCGAGCCTTTCATGCTGCCTAACTGAGCTTCCATCCCAGGAGCTTGAACTTCCACTTGAGCAGAAGATTCTTTTAATTTAACATCAGGGAGACTAACCTCTGCTTCAACTTTGGGTAATTTGATGTCCACATCTTTCTTTGGCATTGACATTCCAATCTTTGGCATTTTAAACTTGCCTCCTTGTCCATCAAGTTCAACCTCCATTTGTAGAGGTTTGATTTCAACTTCAGGTTTTTGAACCTCTATCTTTCCTTCTGGAATCAACACTTCTGCTTTCCCAAGATGAACATCAATTTCAGGGACGTCTGGGATTTTAACCTCAACTTTAATGTCTTTGTGACTATCCGGTACTTTAGCACTGACATCTGGAGCAGCGACTCCAAATTTGGGGAATTTGAACGTTGGTAATTTGAACTTTGATGGCGAACCTTTCATGCTACCTAACTGAGCTTCAATCTCAGGAGCTTGAACGTCCACTTTAGCAGAAGGTTCTTTTAGTTCAACATCAGGGAGATTGACTTCTGCTTCAACTTTGGGTAATTTGATATCTGTATCTTTCTTTGATATGCTGATGTCGATTTCAGGTCCTTCTACTTTTGGCATTGACATTCCAATCTTTGGCATTTTAAACTTGCCTCCTTGTCCATCAAGTTCAACCTCCATCTGTAGAGGTTTGATTTCAACTTCAGGTTTTTGCACCTCCAACTTTCCTTCTGGAATCAACACTTCAGCTTTCCCAAGATTAACATCAATTTCAGGGACATCTGGGATTTTAACCTCAACTTTAATGTCTTTGTCAGTATCCGGTACTTTGGCACTGACATCTGGAGCAGCAACCCCGAATTTGGGGAATTTGAACGTTGGTAATTTAAATTTTGATGGCGATCCTTTCATGCTACCTAACTGAGCTTCAATCTCAGGAGCCTGAACTTCCACTTTAGCAGAAGGTTCTTTCAATTCAATATCAGTCAGGCTGACCTCTGCTTCAGTTTCTGGTAATTTGATTTCTGCATCTTTCTTTGATATGCTGATATCAATTTCAGGTCCTTTTATTTTTGGCATTGACATTCCAAGCTTTGGCATCTTGAATTTACTTCCTTGTCCATCAAGTTCAACTTCGGTCTGTAGAGGTTTGATTTCAACTTCAGGCTTTTGAACCTCCAATTTTCCTTCTGGAATTAACACTTCTGCTTTTCCAGTATGAACATTAATTTCAGGGACCTCTGGAATTCTGGCCTCAACTTTAATGTCTTTGTCAGTATCAGGTACTTTAGCACTGACATCTGCAGCAGCAACTCCAAATTTAGGGAATTTGAACGTTGGTAATTTGAATTTTGATTGCGATCCTTTCATGCTACCTAACTGAGCTTCAATCTCAGGAGCTTGAACTTCCACTTTAGCAGAAGATTGTTTTAATTCAATATCAGGGAGGCTCACCTCTGCTTCGGTTTCTGGTAATTTGATATCTGCATCGTTCTTTGATATGCTAATATCAACTTCAGGTCCTTTGATTTTTGGCATCGACACCCCAAGCTTTGGCATCTTGAATTTACTTCCTTGTCCATCAAGTTCAACTTCAGTCTGTAGAGGTTTGATTTCAACTTCAGGTTTTTGCACCTTCAACATTCCTTCTGGAATTAACACTTCCGCTTTAACATCAATTTTAGGGACGTCTGGGATTTTAACCTCAACTTTAATGTCTTTGTCTGTATCAGGTACTTTAGCACTGACATCTGGAGCAGCAACTCCAAATTTGGGGAATTTGAATGTTGGTAATTTGAACTTTGATGGCGATCCTTTCATGCTACCTAACTGAGCTTCAATCTCAGGAGCTTGAACTTCCACTTTAGCAGAAGGTTCTTTTAATTCAACATCAGGGAGACTGAAGTCTCCTTCGACTTTGGGTAATTTGATATCCGCATCTCTCTTTGATATGCTGATATCAATTTCAGGTCCTTTTATTTTTGGCATTGACATCCCAAGCTTTGGCATCTTGAATTTACTTCCTTGTCCATCAAGTTCAACCTCCATCTGTAGAGGTTTGATTTCAACTTCCGGTTTTTGAACCTCTATTTTTCCTTCTGGAATTAACACTTCAGCTTTCCCAAGATTAACATCAATTTCAGGGACATCTGGGATTTTAACCTCAACTTTAATGTCTTTGTCAGTATCCGGTACTTTAGCACTGACATCTGGAGCAGCAACTCCAAATTTGGGGAATTTGAACGTTGGTAATTTAAATTTTGATGGCGATCCTTTCATGCTACCTAACTGAGCTTCAATCTCAGGAGCCTGAACTTCCGCTTTAGCAGAGGGTTGTTTTAATTCAATATCAGGGAGGCTGACCTCTGCTTCGGTTTCTGGTAATTTGATGTCCACATCTTTCTTTGATATGCTAATATCAATTTCAGGTCCTTTTATTTTTGGCATTGACATCCCAAGCTTTGGCATCTTGAATTTACTTCCTTGTCCATCAAGTTCAACTTCAGTCTGTAGAGGTTTGATTTGAACTTCAGGTTTTTGCACCTCCAACTTTCCTTCTGGAATTAACACTTCCGCTTTCCCAAGATTAACATCAATTTCAGTGACGTCTGGGATTTTAACCTCAACTTTAATGTCTTTGCCAGTATCCGGTACTTTAGCACTGACATCTGGAGCAGCAACTCCAAATTTGGGGAATTTGAATGTTGGTAATTTAAATTTTGATGGCGATCCTTTCATGCTACCTAACTGAGCTTCAATCTCAGGAGCTTCAACTTCCACTTTAGCAGAAGGTTCTTTTATTTCAATATCAGGGAGATTGAGTTCTCCTTCAACTTTGGGTAATTTGATGTCTGCATCTTTCTTTGATATGCTAATGTCAATTTCAGGTCCTTTTACTTTTGGAATTGACATCCCGAGCTTTGGCATCTTGAATTTGCCTCCTTGTCCATCAAGTTCAACTTCAGTCTGAAGAGATTTGATTTTAACTTCAGGTTTTTGAACCTCCAACTTTCCTTCTGGAATCAACACTTCTGCTTTCCCAAGATTAACATCAATTTCAGGGACGTCAGGGATTTTAACCTCAACTTTAATGTCTTTGTCTGTATCAGGTACTTTAGCACTGACATCTGGAGTAGCGACTCCAAATTTGGGGAATTTGAATGTTGGTAATTTGAACTTTGATGGCGATCCTTTCATGCTACCTAACTGAGCTTCAATCTCAGGAGCTTGAACTTCCACTTTAGCAGAAGGTTCTTTTAATTCAACATCAGGGAGACTGAAGTCTCCTTCGACTTTGGGTAATTTGATGTCCGCATCTTTCTTTGATATGCTGATATCAATTTCAGGTCCTTTTACTTTTGGCATTGACATCCCAAGCTTTGGCATCTTGAATTTACTTCCTTGTCCATCAAGTTCCTCCATCTGTAGAGGTTTGATTTCAACTTCAGGTTTTTGAACCTCTATATTTCCTTCTGGAATTAACACTTCTGCTTTCCCAAGATTAACATCAATTTCAGGGACATCTGGGATTTTAACCTCAACTTTAATGTCTTTGTCAGTATCCGGTACTTTAGCACTGACGTCTGGAGCAGCAACTCCAAATTTGGGGAATTTGAATGTTGGTAATTTAAATTTTGATGGAGATCCTTTCATGCTACCTAACTGAGCTTCAATCTCAGGAGCTTCAACTTCCACTTTAGCAGAAGGTTCTTTTATTTCAATATCAGGGAGATTGAGTTCTCCTTCAACTTTGGGTAATTTGATGTCTGCATCTTTCTTTGATATGCTAATGTCAATTTCAGGTCCTTTTACTTTTGGAATTGACATCCCGAGCTTTGGCATCTTGAATTTGCCTCCTTGTCCATCAAGTTCAACTTCAGTCTGAAGAGATTTGATTTTAACTTCAGGTTTTTGAACCTCCAACTTTCCTTCTGGAATCAACACTTCTGCTTTCCCAAGATTAACATCAATTTCAGGGACGTCAGGGATTTTAACCTCAACTTTAATGTCTTTGTCTGTATCAGGTACTTTAGCACTGACATCTGGAGTAGCGACTCCAAATTTGGGGAATTTGAATGTTGGTAATTTGAACTTTGATGGCGATCCTTTCATGCTACCTAACTGAGCTTCAATCTCAGGAGCCTGAACTTCCACTTTAGCAGAAGGTTCTTTTAATTCAACATCAGGGAGACTGAAGTCTCCTTCGACTTTGGGTAATTTGATATCGGCATCTTTCTTTGATATGCTGATATCAATTTCAGGTCCTTTTACTTTTGGCATTGACATCCCAAGCTTTGGCATCTTGAATTTACTTCCTTGTCCATCAAGTTCAACCTTCATCTGTAGAGGTTTGATTTCAACTTCAGGTTTTTGAACGTCTATATTTCCTTCTGGAATTAACACTTCTGCTTCCCCAAGATTAACATCAATTTCAGGGACATCTGGGATTTTAACCTCAACTTTAATGTCTTTGTCAGTATCCGGTACTTTAGCACTGACGTCTGGAGCAGCAACTCCAAATTTGGGGAATTTGAACGTTGGTAATTTAAATTTTGATGGCGATCCTTTCATGCTACCCAACTGAGCTTCAATCTCAGGAGCCTGAACTTCCCCTTTAGCAGAAAGTTCTTTTAATTCAACATCAGGGAGACTGAAGTCTCCTTCGACTTTGGGTAATTTGATATCCGCATCTTTCTTTGATATGCTGATATCAATTTCAGGTCCTTTTACTTTTGGCATTGACATCCCAAGCTTTGGCATCTTGAATTTACTTCCTTGTCCATCAAGTTCAACCTCCATCTGTAGAGGTTTGATTTCAACTTCAGGTTTTTGAACCTCTATATTTCCTTCTGGAATTAGCACTTCTGCTTTCCCAAGATTAACATCAATTTCAGGGACATCTGGGATTTTAACCTCAACTTTAATGTCTTTGTCAGTATCCGGTACTTTAGCACTGACATCTGGAGCAGCAACTCCAAATTTGGGGAATTTGAACGTTGGTAATTTAAATTTTGATGGCGATCCTTTCATGCTACCTAACTGAGCTTCAATCTCAGGAGCCTGAACTTCCACTTTTGCAGAAGGTTGTTTTAATTCAACATCAGGGAGATTGATTTCTACTTTGGCCTCTGGTAATTTGATATCTGCATCTTTCTTTGATATGCTAATATCAACTTCAGGTCCTTTGATTTTTGGCATCGACACCCCAAGCTTTGGCATCTTGAATTTGCCTCCTTGTCCATCAAGTTCAATTTCAGTCTGTAGAGGTTTGATTTCAACTTCCGGTTTTTGCACCTCCAACTTTCCTTCTGGAAGTAACACTTCCGCTTTCCCGAGATTGACATCAATTTCAGGGACATCTGGGATTTTAACCTCAACTTTAATGTCTTTGTCAGTATCCGGTACTTTAGCACTGACATCTGGAGCAGCAACTCCAAATTTGGGTAATTTGAACGTTGGTAATTTAAATTTTGATGGCGATCCTTTCATGCTATCAAACTGAGCTTCAATCTCAGGAGCCTGAACTTCCACTTTTGCAGAAGGTTGTTTTAATTCAACATCAGGGAGATTGACTTCTACTTTGGCTTCTGGTAATTTGATATCTGCATCTTTCTTTGATATGCTAAGGTCAATTTCAGGTCCTTTTACTTTTGGCATCGACACCCCAAGCTTTGGCATCTTGAATTTGCCTCCTTGTCCATCAAGTTCAACTTCAGTCTGTAGAGGTTTGATTTCAACTTCCGGTTTTTGCACCTCCAACTTTCCTTCTGGAATCAACACTTCCGCTTTCCCAAGATTGACGTCAATTTCAGGGACATCTGGGATTTTAACCTCAACTTTAATGTCTTTGTCAGTATCCGGTACTTTAGCACTGACATCTGGAGCAGCAAATCCAAATTTGGGCAATTTGAATGTTGGTAATTTAAATTTTGATGACGATCCTTTCATGCTACCTAACTGAGCTTCAATCTCAGGAGATTTAACTTCCACTTTAGCAGAAGGATCCTTTAGTTCAACATCAGGGAGACTGACCTCTGCTTTGGCTTCCGGTAATTTGATATCCACATCTTTCTTTGATAAACTGATATCAATTTCAGGTCCTTTTACTTTTGGCATTGATATCCCAAACTTTGGCATTTTAAACTTGCCTCCTTGTCCATCAAATTCACCTTCAGACTTTAAGGGTTTGATTTCCATTTCAAGTTTTTGAACCTCCAACTTTCCTTCTGGAATCAACACTTCTGCTTTTCCAAGACTCACATCAATTTCAGGGACCTCTGGGATTGTAGCCTCAACTTTAATGTCTTTGTCGGGTGCTTCATCACTGACATCTGGAGTAGCAATTCCAAATTTGGGGAATTTAAATGTTGGTAGTTTAAATTTTGATGGTGATTCTTTCATACTGCCCAACTGAGCTTCAATCTCAGGAGCATTAAATTCCACTTCAGTAGAAGGTTCTTTAAGTTCGACATCAGGGAGTTTGATTTCTGCTTTGGCTTCTGGAAATTGAATATCCATATCTTTCTTTGACATGTTAAAGTCAATTTCAGGTCCTTTTACTTTTGGCATTGACATCCCAATTTTTCGCATCTTGAATTGTCCATCGAATTCAACCTCTGCCTGTTTTAATTCCAATTCAGTTTTTTCAATTTGCAGTTTTTGTTCTGGAATAGAAACATCTACACTTCCAAGATTAATATCAACTTCAGGTGCATTTGAGAGTTTAACTTCAGCTTCTGGTATTGTGATGTCCATGTCTTTCTTTGGCAGGCTGATGTCCAATTGAGGTCCTTTCATTTTTGGCATTTTAATACCAAACTTTGGCATCTTGAATTTACTTCCTTGTCCATCAAGTTCAATATCAGTCTGTAGAGGTTTGATTTCCAACTCAGGTTTTTCAACTTCCAGTTTCTGTTCTGGAATTGAAACATCTATGCTTCCAAGAGTAACATCAACATCAGGGGCATCTGGGAGTTTGACCACAGCTTTACCTTCTGGAAGTGTAACATGCATGTCTTTCTTGGACATACTTATATCCGATTGAGGTCCTTTCATTTTTGGCATTTTAATCCCAAACTTTGGCATCTTGAATTTGCTTCTTTGTAAATCAAATTCAACTTCAGTTTGTAGTGGTTTGATTTCCAACTCAGGTTTTTCAACTTTCAGCTTTTCCTCTGGAATAGAAACATCTGTACTTTCAAGAGTAGCATTAACTTCAGGAGCATCTGGGAGTTTGACCTCAGCTTCAATGTCAGTTTTTGGCTTTGTAGCATCAAGGTGAACACCAAAACCTGTAAGATTAATGCCAGCACCCATTTGGGCTGGAGAACCACTGACTGAATCAATGTATTCAATGCTATCGATGTCTGGCATTTTAACATCCGATATTTTTGGTGTTTCACCTTGGAGCACTATTGTTCTTCTTCCTAATAGTGCATCACCTTCCTGAAAATTGTTCTGTTTCGTGAAGTCACCACCAATTTCAGGGACTTGTATGACTGGTGCAATTTTAAAGCTAGCCGTTGTTATCTTTAAATTACTGGATTTCTTACTTGATTCTTTTGGGCTGGACATAGCAGCAGATTGATTTTCAAATGTGATCCCCACTGTGCCTTGTTCACTTTCTTTGCCAGGAATTATAATATCTTCTCGTTTGTAGACCTCTGTTTTGTACACTTTTTCAGGTGTTTTAAAGTCTACCTTGGTCTCGATTAAAAGGTCCTCTGAGGTTGAAGCCACAGGTGTAATCTTAGGGAGTTTGATTTCTGGTGAGGCAGTTATGTCAACCTTCATAAGGTGCCCCCCATATTTTGATTTGGTATCTGCAACTTTAGTAGGTGTTTTCACTGATATTCTTTGTGCATTTGCATCTATCACAGTAATTTCTTCAGGAATAGGGACACCGGATGTGTCAACCTTTGGCAGCTTGAATCCAGGCAGTTTTGAAACGGCCTCTTTTACACTGTTAACATCGATTAACATTTGTACAGCGTCAGCCTTCATTTCTTCATGATGTCCTCTTGAACCCACTTTAGGCTCTTTAATTCCTTTGGCGTTGGTTCTCACAGCCATGTCCTCCATACCTGGAATTTCAATGTCTTCACGTTTGGGAAGTTGACTGCTTTTTGAAAGTATGTCATAAGGATCGTCTTTCACTGCTGGATCCTCACTTTTACGCTTCATTTTTGTTGGACGTTCTTCAACATTCACTGTTTGTACAGTTTCCTCAGTTGAAATATCACTGAAGCCAAGTTTAGGCAGTTTAAATGTCGGACAGGTCTTTATTTCCTGCTTTTGTTTTATGTCATCTTTCTTTGCCTGTTCTTGTTTCTGTGATTTACGCATAAAGGTAGAAGAAATATCAAAATCAACCGTTGGTATACTCATTTCCTTCTGTGGTATGGCTGACTTTGCAAGTTGACTCTCGTCACTGGTGTTGATATCCAGCAGTAAATTATCTCCTTGTAGTTGTGTTTGTGACTCACTGCCTGGAATGGCATCTGATGTTTCATTTCCAGGTTGATCTGCTGCTTCAATACTTGCCCCTAGTGTTTTTAGCCTTTTTGGTGAGCCTTTTGCTTTTGCATCTTTCTTGTGTGATTTCTCCTTACCCAAAATTTTCATTTTTAATTGAGATCTTTCTTTCTTGCTTTTCTTCTCTTTGGGGGATTTGATGCCAGGGGGGCTTGATCCTTGATCTGCCAAAGCCATAGTTAGATCTTCTGTTTTTAAAGTGCTGTCTATACTGATGAGTTCCACTTTGTGTTGAACTGGATCTGTCATAATTTGATCGCTTTGTTCAAGTCTTATTTCTTCCACTACTCTCACATCCTCCGTTACAAAGACCTCAGGTATTTGTCCTGAGAGGCTTTCAATGCATTCAGGTGACAGCATGTCTGACGCTGTCTGGTGAATGTCATCACTGGTCTGCCCAGTTGTTGGTGCCTCTGTGTCCTGATCTTCAGATGAACTTATGCGGCCTCTCTTTGTCAGAACAGAAAGCTTCATTTTGTGCCTCTTCTTGCCTTTGAGGGCATCCTGAGATTTTATAGGTGACTCAGTGTCACTAGTGGTGGGGCTAAGCTCCAGCTTTCTCTGCTCATCAGCCTCTGAGGAACTGTGAGACCTGGTAAAGCGGGACTTCGGTCCTTTTCCAAAGGAAGGAAACTTTGGCCATGAAATGCGAGCATCTCCACGCCTTTTGGTTTTTCCTTGTTCCCTCATCTCCGGAGCGCAAACCTCGTCCTCCTGTTGGGCAACAGAAATACGACATGTTAGCATCTTAGTGGTAAAGATTATCGATCACAAAATGTTTGGGCGTTAACTTGAAAATAGTTACAGGGATAACATCGGAATCCATGGCTGGTTCAGTCTCACTGATGTCCGGTTTGCGTTTCAAGCAGAGTTTCACGTTGTACGCCTGAGC